>NC_038050.1:17104610-17404610 GCF_002211085.1 Panicum hallii | reverse complement strand
GTACGTTTGTACTCACCCCGTTCTTACTTTACAGTGGAGGATCCCGACTACATCCCCGAGAACGACGAGTAGGGTCCCGTCCTGCACCCAGTCTTGCCTGTGGGTGAGGTCACCGTTGGAGCTCCGCATGGCGCAAGACTCTGATGATCCCCTGTTCGTAGTTAGTGTAGTAGTATGGGTTTTTGTTGTAATCCTCGCGATAGTGGCGCTTCACTGCCCATTACCGCGAAGAGTTGTACGGTGATGTACCATCTGATGTAATAAAAGTGTTATCAGCCTCCTGGGACTGATAAAGTGACACTTTTAAGTCTTCCCTGATGGGGGGGACGCTTCACTAGCAGAGGAGCCGCCAGCCAACTCGGCTACTTTATGCACCTCCTACTGCCACTAGCCAAATGGGGAGGGTTACGCTGGACGGACAGGGCTATCACCACCTGCCACCTACCTCATCTAACCATGGATAGGACCGTATCCGGCAACACTAATTAACCCGGATGCCAGTCTACATTAATGAGCGATACTCTAGTATCCCGCGTGGAGCCCCCACCCTACGGATGGACAGACATCATACTAGAGCAAAATACTGGAACCGTTGCCGTGGCACTAGACTTACTCTTCTAATCATGCAAGATATAAGGTACAAGAATAAACTAATCATAGTATACATGTTTGACACCGCAGAATATAAACTATACGAATATATAAATTTAGAAGATAACTCTATTAAAGATATCCGAGAATTACATAGGAGAGGAAGAGGAAAACCAATACCGAATACTCCTATGCAACCTCGGGAACCTGAAGTGGTTTGTCTTCTTTAGGAGCCCCTCCCCTCATATTTATAGATGTGTCCAGGGGTGTCTCGGCCGCCAAATGAGGTGCAATTACCTGGAACCAACCTTGAGGTGCAATGGGGAGGCGCCACGTGGAAGCTCTAAGTCGGTGGAGCTAGCCTTGGTTCGGCCGAACCACCTGGTTCGGCCGAACCAGGCTGAGCTCCAACCGACCTCAGCCTTTGCTGAGCAGCTAATAGGTGGGCCCTGGTGACTCCTGTGCAAGGCTTGGCGCTGTCCTTAGGCGGTTGCTTGCTCTGGTGGGTCCTTTGATCCATGTGAGGCTGAACGGTGAGTTTAGATTGGTTGATGGTTTTTGCCATGGATTAAAGGGTGTGTTTTCCCTCCATTTCTGCTCAAATTCCTGCATAGCACTTATTTCCAAGAGACATGTGGAAATGATATTATTATAGATAAATATGCGTGTAAGAAATATTAGTTCTCCCAATTTTCTGATCAAGTTGACAGGTGAAATTGCTCCGTAACGAGCGTCAACAAGATCCCCCAAGCTGTCCTTTGCTCGTCCCGAGCAAAGCAGGACATTTAGGTTGCTGATCAGAAAATTAGTTTTACTCATTACTTGTCGTCGTGCCATATCTTGTGGCTAAGATGATCTCCATGAGGCTGAATAAATTAGCATGAGTACCTTGCCCTTGTTACCTTAGTCATCTGTGGGGCTTCTTAGCTTCTCCTTGTCTTGAGCTGTTGAGAGTTAGAACAGTTGATGGAGCAAGACTTACCCCTTCTTTGTTCAACAAGCTGTCTCGAGGTTTTCTTTTGAATTTTGTAAACCAAGACCAAGTTCCTCAAATGAATCTCTCAGATCGCTCAATGCGTATGAATCCTGACCAGAGCATTTCCTGCCTCCTCATATCTAAAGTTTTTGTAGGGCTCAAGGTATGGAAAGGATGAGGCGTACCTGCATTTCATATGTTGCAAAGACAAAGAGTGGATCCATGGAGAAAGTCATAAACCAAGATCAATATGTGCACGTCTGTGGATGGATGATGGTACGATTACTCCTTTTGTATGATGTCTCTCTCCTCTTATTTTATTTTCTTTTTGGATAAGTCTAACCCTTTTCTTTTCTTTCTCTTTTTCTCCTTTTTTTGTGTCATGCTTTTAGGCGTGCCATTCTTTTTTTTCTTTTTCTTTTGGGATAACCATATCTCCATTTTTTAGGGGTACTTGGAGAGAGATCACACAACTCATGGAGCATTTATTTGGTGGATACATGGAGTGTGCTAATTCCTGGTGAAGGAATTTCGTAATGGATGTGGAGTGTGCATGATCTTGATCAAGTGAATATGAAGAGTATCTTTCTAGAGTCACAATAATTTTTCAAAGCTCAACGAAATAGCAAGCAGCATGTGTATGGGATTTTGCACTGTATATGGTATATGGCTCTGGTAGGACTTTTAGCATCATTGAGGAACTTGCCTTTCCCTTTTGTTTTGAAAACAAAGACTCCAGCTATCATGTCTTACTTAGAGAGAGATTGTAAAGCTCTATTCTCACAACAACCTAGACTTGGATGAGGCATGTGCAACCCACGAGATTTTCACGTTCATGGCAAAGGTTTTAATAGCCAACCAACTCAAACTCAAGAAAAAATTATGCTTAAGACTAGGCAAAACAAACGAGCAAGAGTTTGGCAATTATTCATCCTTTCAACTTAGAATAACTAAAGCATTCTTACTGCGCATAAGGATAGGAAATTTAAGCAGAAAATATTTTGTTACTTTTATGGTTTTCATTTTTATTAAAAGCAGTAAAGATATAATTCACTTGGCGGAGATCCTCCCCAAGCTAGCTTTTAGTTTAAGGTCCGATGAGCAGGACCCTCTCTATATCTGTTTAACTTGAGGTCCATTCATCCATACCTGGAGAGGAGGTCGAGGACGACGATGTCGTCTTTACTCGCCACACCTTCTAGTTCTTCCTTCATTTAGGTGGTGTGGGTGATGGATCCTCGGATGAGAGCCATGGTTCTACCCATAATCCTTGCCCTTCATCATCTTGATGAATTAGGTAGATTTGTTCTTCCTTGGATTGAAACCTGAACATCATATTCCAACCCATGATGCGGAGGCTGATCTTCCTAGTCCCAACATCGATCCTGGCTTTGGCGTCCCTTAGGAATGGTCGCCTGAGAATGAGCGATATTTCTAAGTCACCCTCCATGTCAAGGACTACGAAATTCACGAGGATGAATGAACCCTTGACTTGCACCAGGAGATTCTTCACTATCCCCTCAGGATACCGTACTGTAGAGTCCGCTAGCTGTACGCACATACATGCTGGGGAAAGAGCCGAATAGCTTAATCTTTCAAATGTTACCTTGGACATAATGTTGACACTTGCTCCAAGGTTGCAGAGGGCTTGCTTGAAGTGGCAGTCGAGTATCGAGCAACAGATTACTAGGTGTCGGTGTTTTATTGCCAAGCCCACCGAGGGATACCCCCGAGGTGATAGGTTGTAGGTAGGGTATCGTCGAGATTAGGAACTCGAAGGTGCAAGCAACATAAGATTTAGACAAGTTCAGGCCGCGATGTGCATAATACCCTACATCCTGTATGGTGGTTTGTATTGCCTTGGATTGGTTATGCTTTGGAGGGGTCCCTACCCGCCTTTATATACTCTGGAGGGATAGAGTTACATGGAATCCTAGATCTATACTAGTTTAAGAGTCCTACTTGAGTACTACTCGGGCAGTCTTCTTCTGTACCAACTAGTCCTACTCGCATGCGAGTACATTACAACAGATATTAGGTAATGGGATGGGAGTCCTGTGGCTCCGGGTCTGACAAGCCCCGATCTCTTCGTAGCCCAGTACTGCAGGCTTCCGAGTACTTCTGAATCTATCTTCGGTTTCCTCTGAAACTCCATCTTGAAGGCATCTTTCGAGTACTTCCTTGGCTGCCTCGAGGCTGTGAGGTGCTCATGGTCCGAGTAGTTTTAAGTCTTATTAGATATGAGTGCGATGAAAATCGCACTCAATATGGAGTAGCCCCCGAGCCTTAGGTTGAATCGAAGAATCAGGCTAAGAGTCAAATTAGTCTTGAATCTTCTTTTCTTAAATTCCAAATATTTTTGAAAAATAAACCATAGATGACACGTGTCCGGCAGCTCCCGAGTCTTGAATCCAAATCCTAAAGATTTGGAAAAAGGATCCAAATGAACGTCGTATATTTGTAGTGTTTTTTTAAAGATTTGAATTGATGGTAAAAGTAGGTAAAATTGGTTCAAAATTCGAAAACACCCTTTTTTCAAGATAATATCACTGGAAAAATGGTCAATCAAATAACTTCCCCAAAATTATCCCAAAAATTACCTCTCAAAACAAATCATATCCCGAGAAAAACTCCTCAACTTCCGCATAGTGAAACTGGGTCCACCGCTGGTTATTTAACCGTGCAGTATCTTAGGGTTAACTTGCCCTTTAAGTCACATCTGCACTGAGTGAGCCCTTCGTCTTCCTCTCTCTCTCGCCGCCGCCGCCGCATCTAGATTCAAATCTAGGTCTGCGCCATTTCTTTCCTTTTCTCCCTCCCACTCTCATTGCGTGCCTCCCGCACGCTTCTCTTGAGCCCCCGTTCGTATGCGAGTGAAGACACTCGTGACATCAAGAATGGGAAAAAAGAAAGCCGACGGCAAGGGAGACAAGAAGAAGAAGGAGAAAGAAGTTCAATCCGCGAGCCACGACTGGAATTACAGTAAGTGCTCTCGGAACGATATGTTGAATCTTGTTGCCGAGGGTCTTCTCTAGTGGCAGGATGTTGTTCAATGGTGTCCTTCCTTTCATCAACTTTATCCTCAAAAGAATGTTGATGAAATTGTTCTTTTCCTCCATTTTGTCGAAAGGGGATTGGCCCTCCCCGCCTTTGATTTTCTTCGTGGCCTTCTTTATTTCTATGGAATCCAAATCCATCATCTCAATCTAAACTCCATAGCTCATGTAGCTATTTTGTACATCTGTGTAAAGCTTTTTTGGGGATCAAACCCCATTTTGCTCTGTTCCGATTTCTTTTCCGCTTGAAACCCCAACCTAGTCTGGAGCACCAAAGTGTAGTCGGAAGGGCTGGGTTCCAGTTGAAGCTGAAAATGGACGAAAAGTATATCAGCTACAAGTTTCCCAGTAGTCACTCAGGTTGGAAAGACTTGTGGTTTTATCTCGAGAACCACAAGCCATCTCTACCGGACCGGACTGGAAGGGTGCCAATACTACAACCAGAGTGGAACCAGAATCCTCCTGCCTCTGAGATGGAACAAGTCAATGAACTATTCACGTTGATCCAAGCGCTGAAGCTGATGGGAGTTATTGGTGCATCCATGATGTACTCATTTTTTGAGCGTCGGGTTCAACCTTTGCAGAAGAGGTATCGATTTGGTTTCGACTATCTTTGTTCTGAGGTTCCCTCCGGATGTCTGCAGAAGATCTACTGCCAGGAGAGGCTATGAAGTGGGTGGGACGTGTACTAATGGGTGTACATGTTGTGCCTTATGTCCCGACACTGTTTAGTGCTTCGAATCAGCCCAAAAAGGTACACTGTTCATTCATCCGAGTTCTGTTGACATTTGCATATGCTGTATCTGATGTTTGTTGTTGACCTTGCACGGACACATAGACTTCTATAGGAGTTCGCCTCCACTTCCAGAGCTTGAGTGCCCCGATCATTTAAAGCCGAGTGCGTATCAGCGGCTCCGAATCAACCGCCCTTCCCTCGACCCACTGAACGATGAAGAAGGTGATGATACTGACGATGATATTTCTCTGGCAGACCTCCTGAAGAAGTCGGGCACAAGCATCCCCTAGAAAAGCACGAATTTGAATGGTGGTGATCTCCTGCCCAGCCATCCCAAAGGATCGTCGCCCGGAAGCGCAAGGCAGCTGTCATCTCAGTCAATGATGATGAACCATCTAGGTAAGTGTTTCCAGACCATTGCGAGTAACTTTCTTGAATTCTCCTTTTTTTCTTTTTGAAAAAAGTACAATTTACTATCTCCAAGTATAGGGTATGTCCAAATAACCCCCTAAACAATAAAATGGTTTATTTAACACCCTAGTTTGCTAAACCAGATCAAAACACACCTTTAGTATATATTTAAAACCGATTTTGTTGATTAGGCGGAATTAGAAACCTGGTTTGCTGACTAGGATCGACATGTCAGCAGCCCAACGTTTCACGTATGTTTATGTTCAGATCACCCCCTGCCTGACAATACAGAATATTACTCGTGTCCTTCCCCATTTCTATCCAGTTCGACGGTGCCCAGCTCCGCCGGCGGCGGCACCCTCCCGGCACTTTCCTGTTGCCGCTTGGTGCAGAACGCCTGGCTTTACAGCAGCCTTTGCCCCTGGGCGGAATCTGGCTCTTGCCTTGCCACCGCTTGCTGCTCGGCGCACGGCTGGAAGAGCACGAACTAGGAGCCGTTGTTTTTGGGGTGGTGTCACTGCCGGCTCTAAGGATCAAGCACGCACATCCTCCACCTCATGCTGGGTAGGCATTCGATGAATTGTATCTTTAGTAAATATTTCACTGACGGAACAATTTTTATAGCCTGAGATTGACTTGGCTTGTAATTTTGTAGGAAATTGAATACACAGATTTTAGTTTGTTGTCTTCCGCTACTTTGTGGTCCATTTGGAAACTGATTGGACCCAACCTCTCTCTAGAACTTGACAGCATCGAGCAACTTTTGGATCCCATGGTCAACTCTACCAGGCTCTTTGCTTAGTATCTCTGTATCTGAAGAACCGTACAATGCAGCACTGAAGTGTTCCAAGTGACAATGTACCACTGAATTAAAACATCATATCCAGGTAACTAATCTAGATTGAAGTACAGTGATTTACTGGGCTACCAGCAAGCAATTACTACATCGAAATATAAGGAATGCTGGAGGCTCGATGCATCGCTCTTGTTCAGTCAGCACGATACTTGTAGGGGATTCGGCGATATCACGATTGCAACGTGAGGGAACGGTCGTTCAGTATAGTCGATCTGGTCCTACGCCGCATCCAAAACGAGTCCGGCTTACACAAGCTCAATTCAAGGTGGGAAGGTCCGTTCGTTGTCAAGCAGGTTACAAGACCGGGGTCGTATCGACTACAATACCCCGAGGGCCAAGATGTCCTGAATTCTTGGAACATTCAGAACCTGTGCAAGTTCTACTCATGAGGAAGAGTGTGGGGATATCTATTCTCCGGACGCCTAGGTGGCCTTTTTCTTCCTAATCAATTTGGAGGCTACGTGTCACAAAATTCGGAATGTAAATTTTTCTGTTAACAGGCGGAGGCTACGGCCACGTTCATGTTTTATATGGATCGACTTCTTGTCATGAGTTTCGATGGAGGCTACGGCCATGTTCATGTCTTATCGACTTCTTGTTATAAGTTTTGACGGAGGCTACGGCCACGTTCATGCTTTATAAGAACCGACTTTCGCCATGACCTTCGAGGGTCGTTTGCGATGACGATCGCATCTTTCCCAACAAGTTCGATTTGTTCGATTGGTTTATACCTAACTTGTTGGACGCGCTCACATGAGGAGCGATTTCGACTACGCCTTGAGTCGTTGCACTCAGGGTAGTTTCATTTTTCTTGCCATAAGCACGGCAGTCTCGCGACGATGCTTGCATTCTTTCCTAACTCGTTAGACCTGCTCAATCGGGTTATATCTAACTTGTTGGATGGGTTCCTTCTCGGAGCTACTACGACTACTTCCAGGGTCGCTGCACCCGGGGTAGTGTCTACTACTTAGCCTTTAAACCTGGATGACAATTTGGCTAAGGCACATACAAGTAGAGACATCAAATAAAATATACATACAAGGAAACGAGTACTTATTTTTACATCTCAATCCTGCAATACACTTTTTACTATTTGTTCCGCTACAGGTTGGGCTTCTTGGAGGTACTCGTTGAATTGTTCTTCAAAACACTCCACAACACACCCTGTGCAAATGCTTCTAGTCGAGCCAGCGGCCAAAAGGATTTTACAAAGGAAAGAGCGTGGCTGACACACGCGACTGGGGCTTCCGTGAGGAACTTGACGACCTTCTGCGGCGCTCCGAGAAGTCGCTCCAGCAAGGGCCGCTCGCCTGCTTCGCCACCTTCTTGTGGGTCCACAATGTCCACAAGCTTCTTGGCGGCTCCCCTGAGGTCCTCCAGCTCCTTTTGCCACTGCTCCTTCTCCTCGCCCAGCGTCTTGATCTGCTGAAGACAATCGGCAAACTGTTGTTCAGTGTTGGCGATTACCTTCTGCAGCTTGTTGACATCATCTGTAAGGCGATACAGCATATTCTTCACATCAGTAAGCAGCTCTTCTTTATATGTTAAGATTTTCCTAAGCTCTGCGGTGAAGATATTTTCAGAATCCAAGAAAAATTGTTAAGGGAAAGTACTCGAGGGAAGAAAGGGGCTTGCCTTGGTGCGCCTTCTTCTGCTCTCTGAGTTGCTCCTGGAGCTCGGAGTTGGCCTTCTCGAGATTGCAGAGGTCGTTCTTGAGGAGCCACGTCTCTCAAGTCCGCTCATGCTTCAGCTTGTCAAGTTCTCTCTAAAGATAGATGTTCTTCGTCAGCTCTTTGGATATGCGTTTGTCCTTGGCAGCTAGCTCCTGGTGGCCACTCACGACCGCTTTCAGCTTTTCGGTCTTCTTCTGTGAATGCTTGATCACATCCTGCATAAGGGGGAAGGTTAAAACAAGCAACTCGACAACGTATACTGGCAGAAGAGTAATCGTGTCTTACCACGGTAAAATTGTACAACTCCTTGGAGATCTTCTTGAAGTATCTTATGTTGTCCACTGTCAGAATCGGATCATCCACTAGATCTGTGGTGATGACATTCTGGTATCCGCGTCTGGCCACCAGCAGATCTCCAGGGCCTCTTGAGGTCCTTGCGGCTTCTTCAGAAGATGGTTGCTAGGCACCTGCAAGTCAAGATGCATTCAGTATATAATGCCTGTGCTCTAGCCAGCTAGCCGTGGGCGGTTAGACACTTACTTGTGCCATCTGCAAGTCCGGCATCGGCGGCCTCGACTTGTTCCCCACCACCAGCTCTGGCTTTGGCTTGCTGGGGCTCGGGGGGTGGCAGGTCGAGCAGTGCCGTGTCCGCCTCGGGGGCTGGCTCCTTGGGCGTGGGCTCCTCTGAGGCTGGTGGCTCGGGGGCTGGGGTTGCTGCGGCAGGCTTTGGCTTGCACCTTATGTCGCTTGCAGACCTAATAAAGCAATAATCAGTTATGTTATTACACAAGTTGAGAAGAACAGGATGTTTATTGTGCAAAAAAAAAGATGTATACTTACAGCGAAGACTTCTTCATGATAGCTTTCTTCACTCTCAGAGCCCGTGGTATCTCAACCACGGTACTCGTTGCTGGCGACGGGGTCACACCAACTGGTGGAGCGGTGCCCGCCACGGCAATGCTAACCGCTCCAGTCGCAGTAGCTGATGGGTCTGTTCCCACCTCTTGGCGCTCGGGCTCGGGAGGAGAAGTAGGTGGACTGCAAATGGACAATGTTAGCATGCAACAATACCAATATTTGACAATTTAACAAGTGGCAAATTCATACCTGGAAGACTCGACTACATGCGCTTTCCGTTTGCGTACCACCCGACGACCCTGCGGGACCAAAGGCAGAGTTTCGATCAACTCCACGGATGGTCCGGGGGAGTTGTTCCTTCTCGCCTCTTCTTTGGCTTCCTTTTCCACCAGGGGGCTCTCGCCTTCAGTGGACTCGCTGCTGGGCAGAGCCTCGGCTACTCGAGCCCTCTTCGCTTCAGCTGCGGTGCTGGGGAGAAGGTGGTCCGATCGAGGGATGTCGGGTTATGGAGGGTAGCTCCGGTACAACTTTGTGTGTCCCTGCAGAAGATTTTCAGTTAACAGTGGCAGAACAGCAGAACTTGTTTTCAACAAAAAGTAGTCAAATTCTTACCGGTTTTGGAGGATTTTGTGCCGAAAACAGCTGTGGGACGTAGGGAACCGCATCCACGTCCAGCAGCACTCGCCTGACCCGGGTGAGTGCGGTGTCATCAGTCAGTTCTTCTGCGCACATCCAAGAGGAATCTTCAGCACCCATGTACTCGAAGCCTAAAGTGTGGCGTTGTTGGAGTGGATGGATCTGGCGCTTGAAGAAAGAGAACATTACAGATGCTCCGGTCACCCCTATTTCTTTGTGAGCTGCTATGATGACTAGCAACTCATTGACTTGGTCCAGGTCTACTCTAGGGAGCTTGGTGTTCCACTTTGGCCTCACGACTAGGGGTTTGCCGGATTTTTTAGGAAGCTGGGGGGCATGGTTTTTGATGTAGAACCAGTGGTTCTTCCATCCAGGAATGTTGGAGGGGAATTTATAGGAAAGGTACCTATCGCCGGCTTGCTGTCTAAGTTGGATACCAGCGCCCCCTACAACGGATAGATTTTTGGTTGTGGGTTGTGGTTTTACCCGGAAAAGGAAGCAGAAAAGATCCCAATGGGGTTCGATTCTGAGGAAGGCTTCACAGAAATGGATGAAGATTGCGATATGGCAAATGGAATTCGGGTTGAGAGGATGGAGCTGAAGCCCGTAGAAATAAAGAAGGCCACGGAAAAAGAGCAAGAGGGGAGGGCCAGACCCTGTTCGGCAAAATGGTAAAATATGACGATTTTGTCTACATTTTCCATGGGGAAAGGTTCGCGAAAAGAGGGGCGCCAGTTGACAAGACTCTTGTCTTGAAGCAATCCCTCAGAAATAAGTTTATTGAGATCGTTGATGGAGCACTTACTGTGAGTACACTCCCCAGACGGCGGCTGCGCCTCCTCCTTCTTCCCATCCTTCTTAGATCTCTTGGCGCCATTTTTAGATCCGCTCGCCACGAGTTGCTCGGGGGCTGCGGGGAAAGGGGTGGGGAGATTTGGTTGGATTGGGGCTCTTCAAGAGGGTGAAGGCGGAATGCGGCTCTATTTGGGGGATTTGGAAAGTTCTTGGCGGATTGCAGATTGGAAGCACAGTTTTTACTTGGCGTTACTGCGGGGTTAAATAACCAGCGGCTGGATACAATTTTACTATTTCAAAGTTGAAGAGTCGTTTAAGGGAATATTCGGAAGATGAGGGATTATTTGGTGGATTGTTTAGATAAAATATTCGATTAATTATTTTTTCAGGGTTAATTGTCCCGAAAAAGGGGTTTTTTCGAATTCCAGATCTAACTTCCACCATTTGTACCATCACACCAGTTATTTATCATGGGGACATTTTTTCACTGCATGCCACGACTTTTGGATCCTTATTTCCAAACCTAGGAGATTTGAATTCAAGGCTCGGGGGCTGCAGGATATGTGGCATCAACTACTTATTTTTTCGAATTTATTTGAAAAGTAAGTAAGAAAGATTCAAGACCAATGCGACCCTTAGCTTGATTCTCCGATTCAACCTAAGGCTCGGGGGCTACTCCATATGGAGTGCGATTTTTCAATCGCACACCATACCAAAGAAGTAATTCGGGGCATGAGCACCTCATAGCTTCGATGCAGCCAAGAAAGTACTCGAAGAAGAACTTCAAGACGGAGCTTCAAGAGAAGCCGAAGACTACTTCGAAAGTACTCGAGAAGCCTGCAGTACTCAGCTACGAAGAGCTCGGGGGCTTGTCAGACCTGGGGCTACGGGGCTGTGTACATAACATAGTTTAAACATGATTAAGAGATAAAGCCTATCTTATTTCTTATTTATGTTGCTTTCTACTCGTTTGAGTAGGAGATAAAGCTAGTCAGTACAGAAGAAAACTACTTGAGTTATACCCGGATACGATTCCTTAGCTAGTATTGACTAGGATCCATGTAACCTTGACCTCCCGGGTATATAAGGAGGGGCAGGGACCCATTCAAAACACAACATCAACACCCAAGGGAATACAAACCACCATACAGGACGTAGAGTATTACGCACCTCGCGGCCCGAACCTTTCTAAATCTTGTGTTTCTTGCACCTTCGAGTTCCTGATCTCAGCGTCTCCTCACCTAAATTTACCACCTGAGGTATACCCTTCGGTGGGCAGCCGCTAAAATACCGACAGCGCCAGCATTCTTCAACCCGAAGGTCATAACCACATAAACGAACAGTCCTACTGCCCTAGGCACTCTGAATGCGGTCATGTTTATATCCTCTGGAGCCATGAAGATCTGGTTATAGCCGGCGTTGCCATCCATAAAACTCAAGATCTTATGACCAGCAGCAACGTTGATCAATGTCTCCACGACAGGCATCGGGTATTCGTCCTTTGGAGTAGCCCTATTGAGGTCTCTGAAGTCCACATAGACTCGCCATCGGCCATCTTTCTTTTGCACAGGTACGACACTTGAAATCCACTCGGCATACCTACAGGGCCTGATGAATCCTGCTTCTAGCATTTTCTCCACCTCTTTCTTGACTTCCACCAGAACTTCAGCCTTCATTTGCCGCGCTCGCTGCTGAAACGGCCAAAATCCCTTCTTGAGAGGGAGCCGATGCTTGACTATGCTCCTGTCCAACCCAGGCATCTCCGTAAAATCCCAGGTGAAGCAATCTGCGTATTCCTTTAGCAAAGCTATCATCGGCTTTCGTAGACACGGGCTTAACTTTTTGCTGATAAATGTTGGTCCTGGCTTATCCCCAGGATCAATATCCACTTCTTCGAGCTCGTCAGCTGATGTAAACCCCTATCCTAATTTTCCGTCATCTGTTAAGTCAACGCTGCAGATGGACAGAGAAGATAACAAAAAGAATTTTGGCCGATCGTTGAGATCGGCCGCTTTATAACCTTCATTGATCTTTGAAATTTTACAATTGAAGTATGGCCGGCTGCTAGAGCGGGCCTCCCTGTAACTGCTATGATCATGTAAAATGCTTGCCATCAAAAATTTACATTTTATTTCTTGGGCCCGATCACGGGGATCGGCCTTGCCGAGTGCGTCAGAGCAGCTCACCCTTTGTGTTTTGTCTACTTTGTAAGGCTAGTGGATAAGACCAGCCTCACCCCGTTTTTTGTAGCTTCGACGCGGTCACAACCTTCCAAACTGATCCCTGAGATCGGTTCTTGGTCTTTCGCGTCCCAGATGCTCATGGTGGCATGTGAGATCTCGATCGAGTCATCTGCATGAACCACCTCTACTTCATCTACATCCCACTGAATTAGACACTGATGCATTGTGGAAGGGATGCAGCAGTTGGCATGGATCCAATCCCTGCTAAGTAGGACATTGTATGTACTCTTGTTGTTGACGATGAAGAAAGAAGTTGGGACAGTCTTATTTCCAACGGTCAGATCCACACTAAGGACGCCTTGTACCTCTGATGTTTGGCCATTGAAATCGCTCAGCGTGATGTTGGTCTTGATCAGATCTCGAGTGGACCGCCCCAACCGACATAGCACTGAGTACGACATTATGTTAACTGCAGCTCCTGTGTCGACCAACATCTTGTTGACAGGCTGGCCGTTTATGTAACCCTTGAGATATAAAGCCTTCAAATGCTTGTAGTTCTTTGCTCGGGGCTTCTCAAATATAACTGGCCACGGCCCCAAGTCAAGCTGGGCTACCGGTAATTCTTCATGGCCTTGAGCTTGGAACTCCGTGGGGAGTACAAACACCATATGTGTATCAGCCGATGTCTTCGCATCGGCTCTTGTCGATTTTGGACGCCACTCCTTCTTGGGAGGGCGCAACTCCCTTTTCTGGGTGTAATGGACTTTATCCGCCAAATCCGGGCGCGCCTTCCTCAGTGTCTCAAGATATCTGGCCTCGGCTTCCTCCAAACTGCGCAGCCGCTGTACCCTGCATTTCTGGGAACGGTTAAGTCCATCAGGGCACCAGCGCGGCCGTTGATACTTATCCTCCTCCTCTTCAAAGTCCACCCTTCTTCGTGGTGGCTAAATCTGTTCTTGCTGGGATGGCACAGGTCCCAAACATCGGAAAACCGAGACCCCTTCTGCATCACACTTCCGGGATATGCACTCCAGGCAATCCTTAGTAGTAGGCAATCAGCTCATGCCAGAGTCCTAGCAATACTTGAAGAACGGGCAATGCCAATGATCACACGTGTCTTCCCGCTTCTTCAAACTTTTTCCAGTATGGCATTCATACTCTTCCTTCTCTGACTCGCGCTGGAAGTGTTGCTGGTATTGGTACTCGTACTTTTTGAGGAGATCGGAAGAAGCTGGCCGCTGATTCCTGACATGCCTTATTTGTTATTCCGTGATATATCCCTTTTCCCCTTTTTGGGGCCGATCGCAGGGATCAGCCTCTTCATTCCTAGTGTGGCGATGTAACGCAGGCCCTGCCATATTAATGCCGAGTGCGAAATCTAATTGTCGCCTCGCAGATCGGTCATAACCCTCCACCATATTCACACTTGGGAAAGGCTGGGTATCGACCTTCATGGCAGTTTGACCTAAGATCAATCGGCCTTGCTTGATAGCCGATTGGATTTGCCGACGGAGTTCCTTGCAGTCGCTAGTGTTATGAGTGAAAGAATAATGCCACTTGCAATACGATCTCCCTTGCAGCTCTTGTGCTGTAGGAAGCTTGCAGTCTTCAGGTAACTTCAACTGCTTCTTCTTCAATAACAGATCAAATATCTGTTCAACTTTGCTCATGTCAAAGTCAAAACCTTTTGCAGGTCCTTGTTATTTCACCCACTTACAGGACACGGGATTTGCCCCCGAGTCCATTCTGCAACTGCTACTTCTTGGTCATCCCTAGAATCCTCAGTGTCTTCTGTGTCAATCAATGTTACTAGACGCTTGAACCTGTCCTGGTATAGTTCTGGGTGGCGCTGCTCATATGTTGTTAACTTTTGCACCAAATGCGCCAAAGAATTGAACTCTAATTGGAAAGCTAGATCCTTGATCGGCTTTAGTAGTCCCAAAGATGCCAACTCGACCGCCTACTTCTCTGAAATACGGGTTGATTAGCATCGGTTCTTGACCTCTCTGAAGCATTGGATATATTCCGCCACGGTTTCCCCATGCTTCTGTTATACTTGTGCCAAGTCAGCAATCCCTGCCTCTGCAGCTTTCGAGTGATATTGAATATGAAACTGCTCCTCCAGCTGCTTCCACGTGCGGATCGAATCAGAGCCTAATAATTTGTACCATCCAAAGGCTGGCCCTATGAGAGACTGCGAGAAGAACCTTACTCGCAAGGGATCTGACACCGAGATCATTCCTAATTGCGCTAAGTATCGGCTCACGTGCCTGATGGAGCTAGATCCTTCCGCTCCACTGAACTTGGTGAACTCAGGGAGCCGATACTTGAGCGGCAAGGGAATTAGATCATAGTCACTGGGATGCAGCTTAGTATAGCCGATCGCCCTTCTCTTTGGTAGAATGCCAAATTGATCTCTTAGGATGGCACTGATCTGGTCTACCGTCTATGCTCCTAGGGCCGAGTGCGCACTGTCATGACTCAGCCCGGTGGCATAAGCAGCTAGCCACGCTTGTTTGTCAGCATCTGCCCTGGAAACTCCTCCAGCCGCCCTCTGCACCGAATGTACCGGATTGTTGTTGTCTGGCATATAAGCACACATGTACCTGTGCGGGATCTCCATGGGTGGCTCGCTAAAGAACTGGTGATCCACAGGGTCACCTCCCACTTTGTAGACGACGTAGGCCGGGGAGCCGTGTGATTCTGGAGCCGCAAGCGCATAAGGTAGCGGTGGCTTGGCCTGGAACGGCGCCTGGAACGGCAATTCTCCCTTATGACTCCCTAGGGTAGGTCCCGATGGGGAGTATTGATGCTTCATGATCTCCTGGACCACGCGCAGTGCGACACGCTCGAAAGGGTTCACCAGGCTCTCAGAGTGTCGATGCAGTGAGTGGGCCACCATTTAGTTTACTTCCTAGCACAGAGCTCTGGTACGATCTTCTGAAGGGGTGGACAGGTCCACGTCATCAAGAGCGCCTTTAGGTGAAAACCTCTTCCATCTAACGCCGTGGTGGCGGGTCTTCTTGAAAGAGCCGATGAGATCGGCTTCGAAGAGAGCCTTGATCTCGTCATATTTCTGCTTGTGCTCAGTAGGCAGCTCTTCGTACCTGATCGGATCCTCCCTCGTCGTCCCGTCAGCAGAAGTCGATGTAGTTGATGAAGATGGTCCCACCGGGCGTGCCAGAATATGTTGTCGGTCAAAACCCACCGGTGAGCAGCGACAGGTAACACGAGGAGCCGGGAGGCCCTCGGGACTACTGGTGGGCCCTCGGTACAAGTAGTCGCTTGATCCCTAGTGATATCGCCAAACGAAGCCCGTGAAGCAAGGCTTCATACTCGGCTTCATTGTTGGATACCGCCCACAGGATCTGAAGGACGTATTTCAATTGCTCACCTCGTGGGGAGATAAGCAAGACACCAGCACCCCCGCCGTCGAGCTTGAGGGATCCATCAAAGTACATGGTCCAGTGCTCTGGCTTGTCCACTGGGGTTGGGACTTGATTCTCCCTCCATTCAGCCATGAAGTCGACTAGAGCCTGTGACTTGATTGCAGTGCGTGGCTTGAAGTCGATTGACAGAGCCCCCAGTTCCACTGCCCACTTAGATATGCGTCCCGTGGCATCTTGATTATGAAGAATATCCGCCAGCGGGAAATCCGTAACCACAGTGATCTTGTAGTCGTCGAAGTAATGGCGCAACTTCCTTGATGTGATTAAAATTGCATATAAGAGCTTTTGAACTGCTGGGTACCGTACCTTTGACTCGGAGAGGACCTCGCTGACGAAGTAGACGGGCCTCTGCACTCCAAACGCATGGCCTTCTTCGCCTCGCTCGACTACAATAGCGCTGCTGACAACATGGGTTGTTGCCGCAATGTAGAGTAGTAGGTCCTCTTCTGGTAGCGGAGCGGTGAGGATCGGAGGCGACTGGAGATGAGTTTTCAGGTCTTGTAGGGCCCGCTCGGCCTCCTCCGTCCATTGGAATCTGTCTTGGCGTTTTAGGAGCTTGAAGAAAGGTAGTCCTCTCTCCCCGAGTCGGGAGATGAACCTGTTCAAGGCCGCCATACAACCTGTCAGCTTCTGCACATCCTTGACTGTGGCCGGAGCCTCCATATCAGTGATGGCTGTGATCTTGACAGGGTTGGCTTCGATGCCCCGGTTGCTGACAATGAACCCGAGCAGTTGCCCTGAAGGTACTCCAAAAACGCATTTGGTGGGATTGAGTTTCCACCGATATCTGCGTAGACTGCTAAAAGTTTCTTCCAGATCTGTGATCAAGTTATCGGACTCCCTGGTCTTGATGACCACGTCGTCCACGTAGGCCTCGACGTTCCGGTGCAGCTGATCCGCGAAACACATCTGGATCGCGCGTTGGTAAGTTGCTCCCGCATTCTTCAACCCGAAGGACATTGTTTTGTAAGCGTAGGTCCCGTACGGGGTGATGAAGGCAGTCTTGATTTGGTCCTCCTCCTTAAGCGCGATCTGGTGATAGCCTGAGTAACAATCAAGGAAACAAAGAAGGACGCAGCCGGCTGTTGAGTCGACAACTTGGTCAATACGCGGCAGCCCAAAATGATCTTATGGGCAATGCTTGTTGAGATCAGTGTAGTCGACACACATTCTCCATTCATTATTTTTTTTCTTTACAAGGACGGGATTCGCTACCCACTCTGGATGGATTACTTCTTTAATGAATCCAGCCGCGAGAAGTTTAGCGATCTCTCGTTTGATGGCCTCACGCTTGTCGTGGGCAAACCTCCGGAGGCGTTGCTTTTTGGGCGTGGCCTTCGGGTCTACATTCAAAGCATGCTCGATCAACTCCCTGGGCACCCCTGGCATGTCCGCAGGTTTCCATGCGAATATGTCTCGGTTAGCCCGAAGAAAGCTGACGAGCGCGAGTTCCTATTTGTCGCCTAAGCCCGCGCCAATGACGGCGGTCTTAGACGGATCTCCCTCCTGGAGCTGGATCGACTTAAGGGCCACGCCATCAGTCGACTGGATGCTCGACTTGCTGGCCTTCTTGGAGGGAATTTCCAGCCCAGACTGGGAAAGCTGCTGCGCGGCCGCGAGTACTTCTCCCGAAGCATCTGGCACACGAGTAGTCGAAGCATATTGGATCGCCTCCTGGTTGCAGTCATATGACTTCTTCAAGTTGCCACGGAGGGTGAGCACTCCACCGAGCCCTGGCATCTGGGACGATCCCGTAGAAGGGAGACTTGCTGGGCACCAGCATATCCTTGAAATCCAGGCCCATCTTCTTCAAAGTACTGACGAAGATGAGATTGAGCCCGCTTCCACCATCGATGAGGACCTTGGTGAGCTTGACCTCCGCCACCATGGGATCCAGAACCAATGGGAACTTACCGGGCTCCGAGAAGCTCGTCCATTGATCGTCGCGAGAGAACGAGATGGGGACCTCCGACCAACGGAGCGGCCGTGGTACCGCCGGCTCGACGGACAAGATCTCACGAAGAAGCAGCTTCTGGTCCCTCCTGGAACCGAAATCCTCATCACCGCCGAAGATAACGTTGACGACCTTCGAGGCATCCTGAAACTTCGGATTACGCCCCTGGTCGTCGTGATCGTCATCCTCGGGTTCTTTGTCGGCAGGTTTCTTATTCTTCTTTCCACCACCGGTGTTACTGAACGTCCTCCGAAGGTGGTAGCAGTCAATGGCGGCGTGGCTAGCGCCCGGATGCCATGGGCACTTCTTCTGCAGGAGCTTCTCGGACTCCTCCTGCGTCGTCGACTTCTTGCCCCGCGAAGGACGATCGATAGCCGCGATAACATTATCTGGCTTTCGTTTTCGGAGTGAACCCGAAAAGTCCCGCTGGCTTGTGTCGTTGCGGTTGTCGTTTGAGCGCCGCAAATTATTATCTTGACGCCGCGGGAACCGCTCCCGCATCTTCTCCTCTTGTTCAGACCAATCGTGCATCATGTCACGAAGGCCCGCAACAGTCTTTGGCCTGTTCCGCCCGAAATCCCTGTAGATGCTGGGGTCGGTGATGCCGTTGTAGAAACAGTCGATGATGTCTTCTTTCGAGATGTTCGCGATAGTGGCGCGGACGTCGAAGAAGCGACGCGTGTAGGATCGCAGCAGCTCGTTACGTTCTTGCTTGCACTGGGCAAGATCATGTCGAGTACCTGCACGAGCGATCGCTCCCTGGAAATTGTCGATGAAGACTTTCTTAAGCCGTTCCCAGGAGTCAATTGTGTTGCTGCCGAGGCTCTCCAGCCAAGTGAGCGGCGCAGGGTCCAAAGCCATCGGGAAGTAGACGACTTTGGTGATATTTGAGCCCCCCGCGACGTCAATGGCTGTGGAGTAGCAACGAAGCCACTGCTGGGGAGCCTGCTTGCCGTCGTACTTGGTGATGCCAATCGGCTTGAAGCCCTCCGGGTACTTGTAGCTGCTGAAACGAGCGGAAAAAGCAGGAAATCGATCGCTACAATCAGTACCTTCATTCTCAACTTCTTCACGGGTCTTGCGCCTGGAAGAAATCACGGTGCGCGCATCGCGGCCTTCATTGATGTGTTGGCGCAGATCCTCCGGAGGGAGTCGATGATGGGCTTGTCGTGGCTGACCCCCTTGCGGTGGCTGCTGCCTCCCACCAGGGGTCTGGCTCCCGCAAGCGTTGTCGTTGCTGGGTTGACGTCGAGGACAGCCGCCAGCCGCTCGGCTGTGGTTCTGACTTCGACTTTCACCCACACGCTCCTCCCTGATGGTAAGCGCCAGGTTGTGTTGATCCAACTGGATCCAAACCCTCTGCGCGTACAAGAGTGCTTGACGTACCTCCGGGTCATGGCTGCGCTCGAGGATAGCCGTAACCCTGGCGATGTTGGCCACCGGAGTCCGAAACCCCCGTTCGCTGACGACGGCGAACTCAGGATCGAGCTCACGATGCATAGATCTCCTACGCTCGTTGGCCCTCCTCCGCCGGATTGTGCGGGCCATGTTTCTGGCCCTCCGCGCTTCACGATCGGTGTCATTTTCGTCGCCGACGTTGGCTGTGATCTCATCCTCGGAGATCGCTTCAAAGTTGTCGATGGGAAGATCCCCATCGTCCTCGCCTTCTTCGGCCATCAGCACCTGGCGGGATGAAAGCTCATGAGAACTTTCGTCGACTAGTTCGGTCGACCCCTCAGCCTCGGTGGCCAATGGCCTGCCTTCTTGAAAAGGCAAGGGCTCGAGGTGGGCCACGAGTCGGCCCTCTGCCTCGAGTAGTTTGGGGAGCGTCATGCCCCTCCAGTACACCACGTGCCCCTCCGGCAGGAGGGTGATCACCAGATCACCGGTACCGGAACAACCCGAAGCCCCCCGACACACGGTGGCCTCAAGCTTTCCGGTCTGGAGTAACAAGTCCAGGTCCTTCTCAGACATGGAGAGGGACCCAGAGTCGTGGGCCTCCTGAAGGTTAGTGGCCAGATCGCACAAACCGAGTTGATATCGGTTGTGCTGGTCCCTAGATTGGAACGAATCCAAACCAGGGGGAGTTGCCACAACACCAGAAGAAGTCGAAGCTAGATCGGACTCCAACTCGATCTGTGCTGCGGAAGCGTGGGGCGGCAAGTTGTCGAGCCCGTCGACGAACTTGTCAAGGTCGCTGCGGAGATCCGCAGCGGAGGTTTTTGGCTTCATGTCGACGAGGAATCGCCGGAAACTGCCCGCACCATCTGCGATGCAGACCCATGAACCAAAAACGAACGTCGTACCCTGAGAGGGAACTGATCTGATGAATCTGAATGATGCCATCGAGCTCGCCGGTGGATCTTCGACGTGCACCCCTACCTGGCGCGCCAGCTGTCGGTGTTTAACCGGCTGCCCACCGCGGGGTATACCCAAGGTGGTAAGTTTTGGGTGAGGGGATGCCGAGATCAGGAACTCGAAGGTGCAAGGAACACAAGACTTAGACAGGTTCGGGCCGCACGGAGCGTAACACCCTACGTCATGTATGGTTTGTATTGCCTTCTGTATAGAATGACCTAATGATCTCTCTCTCTCGAGGGGGGTCCCTGACCTCCCTTATATATCCGAGAGGTCAGAGTTACAAAGATGCTAACCAACCCCCTCCGAGGGATCACACCCGAACTGATCTCGAGTAGATCCTCTCTGTGTTGGTTAGCTCTATCTCCTATTTAAACGGGATAAACAAGAGATAAACAAAACAAATAAGAGACAAGACGGGCTTAATCTCTTAAACTTCGTAACGTGCCCAGCCCGGTGGCCCCGGGTCTGACACTGGTCCCTCGGTCAACGGCCCGAAATCCGGCACACGACCTTGCATCTGGGTTGCTAGGCATGCCACCTGACCTTGTACCTGATCAGGAAGGTGTAGAAGTGATTTATGTTAGTTTTCTGCATGCACAGACACGTATAAACATTAGTCCGAGCCATGATCGGCTCATCGGGTGATTCCCGATATCGGCTGTAAAGAGCCGATTGTATCTTGTATCAGATCGGATCAAAGTATTCGAATAAAGCGCGCGTATTCGATGGTAATATAAAACTTGCTCTGTAACCATTAAGCTAATCCAATCTACGATGGTTAAAGCTTTCACTGCATAAATGGAACATCCTACACGTAATTAAACCTAACAGATATGAAAGGTAACAGAATAACAACCTAAACAGAGGCCTAAAAACCAACAGAGAGCCGATTCCTAGAACAATCCCTCTTTAGGTTGATACAAAGCATCAAGCGTACTGCCGGAACATTCAACCCGTTTGAAGGGCCTAATCATGCAGATATTAAGCTAAATCCTCAATGAACAAAGACTAACCATAACAGATTGGATCTACTAAACAAGAACAAAGCAAGGTGCTGCCCTGACACCCGAGATCGAGCACGAGGATAGCTTAAGCATTTGTGGGTAACAAACGATGCATGAATAAAGCATGAAAGAGCCGATGCTACTCTGTAAACGCCAAGATAACTAGTGTTACTCGCCATCAACAACGCTTCAGTACGACAACCACAAAGGTAGAAAGGCTGGAACGATGCTGCCCCGATCACGCGAGGCGTGATCGCGGCTGCACGGCACTTACCCGAGAAACCCTAGAACAGGGGTGGCGATGCGCCGAGAGTTGTTGTGAATGATTGATTGTTCATTGTTCTTTATTCATAATCCAAGGTACATATTTATAGTCCGAAGACTTGCCTTCCCTAACCAATCCTAACCGACTACGACACGAATCCTAGCTATCTCTATCTAAACTATTTTAAGTGCACACACCTATCTAGAAACATGGCCAATCCTGGCCTCGAATGCCCGCGCAGGGGTCGATTCGCAAGGCCACTATGATTATCTTTTGAGCCCATCTTGCTTCACGGCCCACCTTCTAGCCCGGCTAAATTACGGCGATAACAGAAGCCGATTCCATGACGAAGCAGGATTAAGAATAAAAATCTCATAATTAAGTACAAACATTTAATTGAATTAAATTTATCATCATCATTAGTCGGATTGGATTCAACCGAGACAACCCTAACGGCAGGGTAACAAATCGAGCATAATTAACCGATGTATCCAATTATATCAGAATTTACATTTGGCATTAAGTCCAAAATTGGCCAAGGGAGCCGATTGATGCTACCAAACCATCACAATCATCCAACCGTTGTCTAGTAAACAAATCTAACTAGTAAGACTTGACCTAACGTCATTACTCAAGGATCCGATCTAATCGAGACAGCTTGAGATAATAACGGTAAGACAAATGAACTAGTCGATTGGACTACTCGAACGAAATCCGAGATTGTAGATAACTTGATAGTTTCAGTGAAAACCAAGAAAGAAATCAGCTATGAGATTACTGCATGAAAAGGTTAGATAAAGCTGATAACTTGATGATTATCACTGGATAAATTGTGAAATTTATTAAGAACTAGCAAGAGATCAAATGATGTAGCCTTACAATAACTAAGAAATCGATAACGAAACTACAGCGATACGCCGATAATTAAAGCCTAGATAATCTGGTATAACATATACAATTATGTGAATTATTATAGAACTACTATCAAATGTGAAACATAATAATACCCTAAAGAAAATTAATATCATTTGTCAAATGTGGTTTGGCCCTTCACACATCCATGCATAATGATTAGGTAGAACAACAATAACTAAAATACTCATAGAAAATGAAGTATGATAATTGCGTTTCTAATTAAAATCTATAGATGCCTGACTAATTCTGTTTTGAAATAAATTTAATGGTTATGTTGTGTTAAGTTCATCTTTAATACATGCTTTCTGCAACAACAGCAATATCAGGATCGGTCTTAGAAGATTGGAGCCATGCATTATGCGCTTCTCATCAGTATCACCTAGCAAGGAATTGAGGGTGTCAGTTGTAAAAATTAAAGTGGCAATTGTTTTGCTATTTGTTTTTTTGTTTGTGCTTACGAGGGGTATCAGGACCACGTTGATGTTTAGAACTTACCTGCATACTTACAAAGTTATCCTAAATCCTGGAATGCTATGTTGGAATATTTCCATGTAAATCCAAATAATTCTAATAAAATCTCAAAGACCGATTAGTGCAAAGATGCATAGCAACAAATTAGTCCCACCTTGCTAGTGGAGGTGGAGCAAATCCAACTTAAATAGTTGGATGCTCTCCATACTCTTGCAAGTGTGGGTGAGAGGAAGAAGGACGAACACGCGCGCGCTTGCCTCGCCTCGCCTGGCGAGGGCGAGGGCTCGCGACGTGAGCATGAAATGGTCCGCCAAAATCCGGTCCAATCGTTGCGGGAACGCGGCTTCCTTTTGCAGATTTGTTTTGCCACTTCGAATCTGTTACGGATCTCATGCGCGGAATTTTTGGACTCGTAACCGACTTGGTTTTTGGGACGCCAAAAGCCTTAGCGGTTCCTTCCTATAAATACGCACGGGTGCCGGCTAGAAAAAAAGCAGAAGACGCACACCATGCCTCAACCTGTCTGCTGCGCCGCCGCGTACGCTGCTTCGTCTCGTTCGTCGGCGTGCACCGGCGATCGGGAGAGCAGGTCTCCGGAACCTCATCATCAGCAATCCTGCACCGGGAGAGGGCGAATAAGGTTTTTGGGAAGCGCTCTGCGCGACTGCTCGAACGCTTCCAAATCGCCGTCCTCTACGTCCTCCTCGCCACGGCTCGTCTTCCTCCTTATCAGTGGGGCGCGACTCGGCGTCGTCAAGCACGCGGAGGTGTTGATCGTCGCCGTCGTCTTCTTTACCCGGTTATTCTGGTCAGCCTAGAAATGTACGGTTTTCTGTCCCTAACTATATCTTTCATACCTAGTATGATCTGGTTAGGGTTGATCTTGCTGCTGCAATATTTTATCTTAAATAACTTGATCAGCATGTTTACATATATTCATTTTCTGTACGCAATTTTTGTCATGATCATAATTTATCTTCGATTAATTTAAAACTGAAACTCTTATTTATTCCATCAGGCTATACTTACGTGAACTCTTGCAGTATTTTCAAAGAAGTGGAGACAATGTTTGACGCTACTGTATATGATGCTTTTAGGATTAGTTTCAAACTGTCATCTATCGTGCGTTTGTACTACATAGTATAAATATCTCATTCATATTTTTGTATATGTTTAGCAGATTGAATTGTTTGAGAGACATTTTATATCAGTAATAATACAACTTATAAGGATCCTATGTCAAGTCGAAAACCAGAGCATGCTTCGTGTTTCAGTTTCTTTGAGGCGTCGAGCTGGACCGCGATGGGTGCAACAACGAAATAGGCCCAGCCTTGAGCCACCCACATTCTGGCCCTAGCAGGAACAGAACGACTACACAATAATAGTCGACACCATCGTACGAGGGTGCGGCGGAGCACGTCCATCCTAGTTCATCATATGTGCGAAGTACTTCTGCGTACAAGATGGTAGCACTTCCAGTCAATCTTCAGAAAAGGGTACAGCTCAGGCACCTTGTTGGGATTGTGGGCTATACGGTTTACCCTCTATTCCTCTCACTTTTCTGATGCCACTCGCAACTCCACTTCCAGATGTTACAAATATTTCACCAGTGTTCCAGAAAAAAAAATGTGTGACTTGTGAAACAGGCTAGTTTTGTGTGTCTAAAATACATTAGTACCTAAAGTGTGTCACCAACCTCCTCCAAGCTTGTTAATGGGCAGGTTTCAGCTTGTGATGGCATGTAGAACAGTATAAATCAACTTTGGTAGTGAAACATGTTCTTTATGTAGTGAGGCGATCATGCTAATAAGGCCCCTTTTCAGTTAAGTGATGTTTCTGCCAATCAGTTGCTGCTATATCCTATTTCAATTTAATGCCACTTCGTTCTCATGTCTGCATAGAAATGCATAATATGCTTGAATGATTTGTCATGTCCTTTTCAACGTATTGTTTTGTTTCTCTACTTCTGAGTCAAATTTGGTAGCCCGAAATGAGATTCTATTAAAACTAGAACAACCTAGGAAGAACTAGTTGAATTTATATCAATAAGAAATGAGCACCCAAATTCACGTCCAAGAGAATTCCAACTTGAATGGTCAAGGCATGCATCCACAACCTCAATCAAATGGCTTCTTTGCAGCAGCATCTATCTAAAAACAGGCCTAATTATTGGATCTATTTACCTAATCTTATATCTAGTTCACTAGTGATCCATTGAAACAGTCTAACTTAGTAGCTGTCCTTTCCTTTTCTCTCTTCGCTGTAACTAACAATAGCAGAGACAATGAAGGATTCAAAGTTAAGCCCCACACCCGCAAACTGCTCGACTAGATCATACAGGGAAGACCACCTTTTCCTGCTACCTTACCTAAGATCCAACCTAAGACAGTGATGTATTTGGCCTTGAAGTCAACTTTATGTTGGATTATGTACCTAGTCTTGCCTGCCATGGATCTTCCGGAAGTAATATACACAGCAAGATTTGTTTGCATGTTGTAGTCAATTTTTCTGATGTTATTGCTGTTCAAATTTAAAACATCAAAAGTTGGATGGACCTTTTACTGCCAGTCGTAAGATCAAAACTGTATTGAACTTAAAATTTACTCCACTCGTCAAGAAATATAAATAACTATCCTAGCAATTTTAGTAGTACGTACTAGCAGGAGGTAACGATGGAAGCGGATTGGATACGTATGGAGTTGGATTCGGATAGTATTTTTTATCATATTTTAACTCGAATACGGATACGAATTCAAATATTCTCGAATACGAATGCAAAATGGATGCCTCAAATTCGGATTCGAATTCGGATATTTACTCGATATATAGGATAACATTTAGCTATTTTCTTTATTGATAGTTTTAGAATATAAAATCGCTATATATGTACAAATTAAAGTATGACAATATAAGAAAGATAGCTGGTCAAAAATAGCTTATTTATCAACAGATATTTTAATAAATAAATATATAAAAATAAAACTAGAAATAAAAATGTATTTTCAATAAATATATAATTATTTTTAATTAATATAATAAAAAATTATAAAAATAATTTCACCCATAAATAGATAAAACAAGAATATTTACGAGTAAACTTAATCTTCCTATAACTTTATTATAAAAATTAATAATATTGGTTATGAAAAATAAATAGGATTCTTTAAATAATTCTACTGAAAACGGATACGGTAGTGTCATGTCGAATACGGATGTAGAATCGGATAGAGAAAAACAATAAAAACTGAATTCGGATGTATCCACTTTATTACCATATTAAATTCAAATACGGATACGGATATCCATATTGATGTTTAAATGGATACTGATATCGGATATTTCGGATATCCGTATTCACATTCACATCCTTAATAGGAGGTAAGCAAAAGACTAACATGTCTTCCATTAATGCGTTGTTGGTTGTCAATTCGTGGAGTTCAATGCCATCTGATGATTGGGTGAGGCATGGTTTAAAAGCCATCTTTGTATGTCATTAACTCTAGGCAGCTATAGAAGGGGATGATTAACATTTTTGCATGTCATTAATACGTGGAAGGAGAAAAATTAGTGGAATTAAATGACTATCATCTAAATACACCTATATTACCTTATATTTGGGGATAATTTTTGAATGCTTGGACACCGTACATATTATTACAGGACTGAGGGACTATATTGTCGTTACCTTCATATATACAGTCCCTGCGAGAATATTCAGTTTCAGCTTCCTCCGACGATCTAGAAGCTGACATTCAGATGAGAGCAAAGTCCATTCAATAACCTTCATCGTCATTTATTTTCAGTTTGAAAAAATCTAATTTTACTGAAGTTAGCCGCTAGAAAATTATAAATACATCCTTTTGCAGCTGCACCTCCCCCCATGCCGTGCGAGCTGGCAGTTCTTTGCAGCCGTGCTACCAATGGCAATGGGCTCCCCAAAGCTCATTCCAGCCGCTCTTCTCCCAGCTCTGCTGGCCCTCCATGCCCCAATGGCCACAGCAGCAAACTCCAACCTCTTCCGCGAGTACATCGGCGCCATCTTCAACGGTGTTCAGCTCAGCGACGTGCCCATCAACCCGAATGTTCAGTTCGACTTCATCCTCGCCTTCGCCATCGACTACACCGCCACGGATCCTCCAAATCCGACCAACGGCCAGTTCAACATCTTCTGGCAGGAATCGGTCCTCACGCCCTCTGCAGTTGCAGCCATCAAGCAGAGCAACCCCAACGTGAGGGTCGCCGTCAGCCTCGGCGGCGCCACCGTGAGGAGCAGCCCGGTGTTCTTCAACATCACCTCCGTCGACTCGTGGGTCCAGAACGCCGTCGCCTCCCTGACCGGCATGATCCAGCAGTACGACCTGGACGGCATCGACATCGACTACGAGCAGTTCCAGGCCGACCCGGCCACCTTCGCCGAGTGCGTCGGCCGCCTGGTGGCGACGCTCAAGAGCAACGGGGTGATCAGGTTCGCGTCGATCGCGCCGTTCGACGACGCCGAGGTGCAGAGCCACTACCAGGCACTGTGGGCGAGCTACGGGAGCGTGATCGACTACATCAACTTCCAGTTCTACGCGTACGACTCGAGCACAACTGCAGATCAGTATGTGAACCACTTCAACGACCAGATCGCCAACTACCCTGGAGGCAACATCCTAGCCAGCTTCAGCACGGAGCCGACGGCAACCTCGGTGCCAATTGATACGGCGCTTAGTGCCTGCCAGGTTCTGCAGTCACAGGGAAAGCTCTACGGCATCTTCATCTGGGTTGCAGATTACTCTAACAGACAAGGGTTCAAGTACGAAACGCAAGCACAAGCACTGTTGGCCAATGCCACCAGCCAGTAGCTAGCTTCACTGTTTTGCAGCCAAGAGCTTCCTTCAAGACTTCAGCTGCAGTAGTTTGGAATAAAATGTCTAGCTTCAAAATCTCAATTGTAACGCAGCTCTTCTTCTGACGTTAAGATAGTGGATGTTCACATTCTGCAAGAATTTGTGTATACTGACAGATCGCTGCTCTAATAAATTCCTTTCTTTTCTTTCGCTCTGTCAAAATTCTAGTCTGTACTTGATAGCCTGCCCAGTTGTTCAGAATGTCTAATAGAACTTGCTTGGGGGCGTATCCGTCATGTTTGGCCATTTGGTTTGCCTTGAGCTCTGTTTCTTGTTTTGTCGAGCCTGAAGTAGCTATCAGGTTTTCAATTCAATCCTAATCTTCTTTGTTTGTCTATGCCAGGGTTTTGGCTATCAATGCTATTTTTGTTATCGGCAGCTGCTGCTAGATCTCGATATCGTCCATACAAAGAAATTTTTAGATAAAATATCAATGGAAATTTAGAAATTTGATCTTATTTTCTTTAAACTTCACCGATATATTGGTGCCATTATTTTTAATTGGAGGGTGCAGATAGAGCCCATAATATGTGCAATACATTTGCCCCTGTCAGTGGCACCCTTTCTGTCTCTTAAGCGAGTTTTGCAGCTATGTAGTTTGCTCCTCTGCTTTCATATGATGATGCAACAAGAACAGCAAGGCGTTTAGCCCCGAGCAAGTGGCGTAGGCTAGACCAGCTTTCGAAAAGGAGGGCAACAGATTTGCCGTGAAATTTATAACAAGAAGAAAGAAACAAAGACTAACGCTATACCTTTGTTCGAAAAAAAATAAAACGCTATACCAGCTTTCACATGATGAATCTGCTCTTTACGTAGTGGATGCAACCGTTCCGAGGGCCCTCTTGAGGTAAGTGTTCCTTCTGCCAATCGGTAGCCGCTACATCATATTTCCACTGAAGGCACATATTCTCAAATCTCTATACCAACACATTGTTTGTTTCAATAATGTTGTCATGTCCTTTTCAGTGTATTGATTTCCATGTTCAGTCAAAGTTGGTAGCCTGAAGCCAGAATATCCATCCAAATAGCAGGCCTAACTCTTTAGACCACACCTACTCTTATACTATCTTGGTTCACGGGCGAGCCTTTGAAACAGTCTGACATAGCAGCTGCCCTTTCGTTTTCTCCTGTCACTGTAACTAATAATAACAGGGAAAGCGAAGGTTAGCCCCACATGGCCACACCCAAGAAAATGACTAAATCAAACTTTTTCCTTGGTGCGTTTGCTAAATTACAAGACAAGATAGTGATACATGTCTTTGACCTCTAACTCTGAAGTGAACTGAAACTTGGGTTGTGTACACCTAGAGTCTGTTTGGATCTGGGTGATCAAACTTCGGTCCCATCGTATCGGATGTTTGGAGACTAATTAGAAGTATTAAATATAAGATAATTATAAAACAAATTGTATAAATGGAGACTGATTCACGAGATGAATCTTTTAAGTCTAATTAATCCATCGTTAGCACATGTTTATTGTACCACAACATTGCCAAATCATTGACTAATTAAGCTTAATGAATTCGTCTTGCGAATTAGTCTCCATTTATACAATTGATTTTGTAATTAGAGTATATTTTATACTCCTAATGTCCAGACGTCTGATACGATAAAGACTAAAGTTTAGGCTGGGGTATCAAACACCCTCCTAGCCTCTTACTTCATCTTCTGGATGTGGCATAGCAAGATTTAGTTATTTTTCTGAGCTGTTGCCAGATCTTCAAAGATCAATTCCGGGAGACTTTGTCGTCACCAACTGCAAGATTTGTCTGCAAGCCAAGTCGGAAGATCAAAAACAGCAGCTCTCTCCTAACATCTACTCCATAGAAGCTTCCATTGTGTATGTTTCTCTTCATCCATCTTTTCCTCTAGAATTACTACTTCCTCCGTATCGTCCATTGACTATATGTGTAGGGCAAATCATGGGTCAACTATTGAGAGCACATTCATTTTCATTTTCACTTCGGCTCCCTTCAATCGAGAAGTTGACATCTCTGTCCTCGTCTCCTACATTTCAGACTAGAGAGAGAATAGTCATCCATTCAACTTTCAACGCCATTTATTTTTATGTTTGAAAAATAATAAATGTACTAATCTCCGTTGACATTTTCCGGCTGCAGCACATATTATAAGTACATGTTTTTTGCAGCTGTACCTTCTCCAACCAACCTGTGCGAACCATTTCTCAACTACACATCATGGTACAAATGGCCTCCTCAAAGCTCATCGCAGTAGCTTTCCTCTCTTCTCTTCTGGCCCTCCATGCTCCGATGACCACCGCAGCAAACTCCAACCTCTTCCGAGACTACATCGGCGCCATCTTCAATGGCGTCAGGTTCACCGACGTGCCCATCAACCCCAGGGTCCGGTTCGACTTCATCCTCGCCTTCGTCATCGACTACACCACCGCCACGGAGCCGCCCACCCCGACCAACGGCCGGTTCAACATCTTCTGGCAGAACACGGTGCTGAGCGCCGCCGCGGTGGCCTCCATCAAGCAGAGCAACCCAAACGTGCGGGTCGCCGTGAGCCTCGGCGGCGCCACCGTGAACAACCGGCCCGTGTTCTTCAACATCACCTCCGTCGACTCGTGGGTCCAGAACGCCGTCGCCTCCCTGACCGCCATCGTCCGGGAGTACAACCTGGACGGCATCGACATCGACTACGAGCAGTTCCAGGTCGACCCGGCCACCTTCGCCGAGTGCGTCGGCCGCCTGGTGACGACGCTCAAGAGCAGCGGGGTGATCAAGTTCGCGTCCATCGCGCCGTTCGACAACGCCGACGTGCAGCGCCATTACCAGGCCCTGTGGGCGAGCTATGGGAGCGTGATAGATTACGTCAACTTCCAGTTCTACGCGTACAGCGCCAGCACGACGGAGGCGCAGTACGTGACCCACTTCGACGACCAGATCGCCAACTACCCCGGAGGGAACATCCTGGCGAGCTTCACCACGGCGCCGACGACGACCTCGGTGCCGATCAACACGTCGCTGAACGCCTGCCGGACGCTGCAGTCGCAGGGGAAGCTCTATGGTATCTTCATCTGGGCTGCGGATCATTCCAGGAGCCAAGGGTTCAGATTCGACACGCAGGCGCAAGCGCTGCTCGCCAACGCCCCCAGCTACTAGCTACCTTCATTGTGGTCCTGATTTTTTTTCAGCTGCATTAATATTGAATAAAAGTTCGTGGATTAATATTGTTGGAGCAAGAATGGGGGATAAAATTTCAATTGTAATATGCAGTTATGCTTTATTTAAATAAACTTTTAGCAGCTCTGAGTTTCGCTAAATAAACTGTAATAGTCTGTATGTTTTCTTTACTCTGCCTTTAATTTCTTTCCAATTGTAATGCCGCTATGCTTTTCATTTGTTTTTTGCAACATCCAAACTAATTTGAATAATTCAAAACCAAATATTATTATTTGGTACTATTCACTCACGTTCCAATTTTTTATTTGGTTGAATTTGTCCTATTTTTATATCCATGGTGTCCTTTTATTTGAGTGTCGGTGTTTTACCGCCAAGCCTATCGAGAGATGCCCCGAGGTAGTGGATTTGTAGGCAGAGTGTCACCAAGATCAGGAAACTCAAAGGTGCAAGCAACACAAGATTTAGACAAGTTCGGGCTGCAAGTTGCATGCCTATCTTGTATGGTGGTTTGTATTGGCTTGGATTGATTGTGCTTCAGAGGAGATCACTGCCCACCCTTATATACTCTAGGGGAGAGGGTAGGGTTCTAGGGAGAGGGTAGGGTTGCAGGTATCATAGTCTGGTACGACCTTAGGAATTCTACTCTGTCCGTACCGAGTAGTTTCCTTCTACACCGACTAGTCCTACTCGTATCTAAGTACATTACAACGAGTCTAAAGTATGGGACATGCCACATCCGTTATTCTAAAATTATCTATGCCACGTAAGCAGTCCCATGGTTCCGAGCCTGATATTAAGTTTTTGAGGCTGCACCAGAGTGGAGTGCCTAAACTGGTGACTTTCTCCAGCACTTGTGTTTGTAATTGTTGAATTGCTGAGTTTTTTCTTCAGTCTCATTCTCTAGTTCCTTGGCATCTCTCCGGTGGATGTGGATGTTGAAGCTTTCTTATTCTAAGATGACTCTGCCTTTTTGGCTCTAAAACTATATCTATGTCCGGTTGTAGCTTGGAACTTGGATCAAGTGTCGTTTAGCTAGAGACAGCTTGGAAGCTTCAGTTTCTCCCTGTTAGGGTTCTTGTAAAATAAATTGCTGTCATTTCAATTCGGTGTTGTGTTCGTTTTGTGAAATTGCGTTTTATTGAATTTTATGGTTGTTTGATAGATCTGCTAATTTATTATAGTATTATTACAGGACCATGCCCGAATTGCTTCTTCGGAGGCACCTAAATGTGATTCTATCAGATTTATTATGGTTGTACATTTTTTTTAGCTTTGTCTTGGAAGTGAAGAAGTCCAACTCCAAACAGGATATGAAATCATGATTTGTATTTTTTCATTTACTATGTTGATATGTTAAAGTATCTATATGGTCCTTTGCAAAAAAAAAAAGGAGTGTCTATAAGGTTAATAGTAAAATGAGTTATTTTTTTGGCAAACTGATAGTGTCATAAGGAACAGATATATGTCGCAATAATATGAGATATCGAGAAGCTACTTTTAGGATAAGAAATAAATAGATCCGGGCCTTGGGTTGTCAAAACTTGGGACCCTCCATTTTTTGGTCCCGGAGCAGTCACCCACCTAGCTGGTACCATGCACCCCAAATGCACACAGCGGCAAGTCGGGCCACATTGTTGCGCTAGCCTCAGCTAGATGTAGACAATGGTTGCCGTGACACCCTTGATCTAGGCACCCTCCGTGATCCGCTCGAAATCCCGGTAGCACCACCCCGCTACCACAAATGACCTCGCTTGTGCTTGTGCTTGTGCTAGACCTGATCGGGTTGCCACCTTGGGCCAACATCACTAAATTTTGGCATCTGTACCCCGCGGCAGTGGCCCCAACCTGATTGCGCTGGTGGAAGAATCCCCATCGCCGCCTTCCTTGCCACTCGTCGAGCTTCCGTCCCTTAGGCTCAGGTGACGGCAAGGCGTAGGACAGGAGGGGTGGGCCTGACAGTCAGGGTTGGAGCCAAGGTACGTGCAGGGCGTGCTGCAGCACAGGCCTAGCCCAACTCGTCCCATGTACATCCCAAGAACATTGGCCTGTGTGTTGCTGATTTTTGTAGTGGCTCATTCCACTTCCCTCCACTCCCCAAGTATGCTGCTAAATCATGTTGATGCATGCATTTGCAAAATATAGCAGGCCAAAATAAAGAAAAAGAAAAAGATTTCAGTGTCAATGATCGATGACCTAGATAAAAAGACAGAAGTCAGCACTCTTTCGAACCAGGAGCTGAATTTAAAATACTATCTCAATGAACGATTAATTCAGTGGTTGAGAGAAGAAGAGTTAAAATGGTACGAGAGAGCTAAAACCAAAGACCTTTTGGAAGGAGATGATAACACTCAATATTTCCACTTGGTTACTAATGGTAAACATAGAAAAAAACGTATTTTCAAATTAGAGCAAGAGGATGGAGTATCTGTGGGTGATGCTACGTTAAAAGCATATACAACAAATTATTATAAGAATCTTTTTGAATTACCAGAAGAAAATAACTTTGCCTTGATGGAACATTATAATCAAGACATACCTCAGGTATCAGCGGAAGAAAATAACTTCCTCATAGCACCTTTCACTGAGAATGAAGTAAAAGAGGTTGTGTTTCAGTGGAACATAATAAATCCCCTGGACCAGACGTTTCCATGCAGAGTTTTACCAAGTATTCTGGGAAATCATTAAATCAGATCTTCTAGCGCTTTTCATAGAATTTTTTGAAGAGCGTCTCTGTCGGTTCCAGAAATAGCCGACAACTAAACCTACTCGAAGTATATATCGCACGTCGTGATTGGAGATGGCCTAGCACACAGTGACTCAAGATTTATACTAGTTCAGCCAATCGTGCCCTACGTCCAGTTGGGGGGTCGGTTGGATGTATTGCTTGAGCCCATATGCTTGCGAGAGCTTGGGAAGTTACAAGCTTACGAGTGGAGGATAGACAATAAGTCTACTTCTAGAGCGATGCCCCTTCCTAGGCAGGTGACCCTCCCTTTTATAGTCCAAGGGGTTCTCCATCACAAGAGAACCAAAGGTAGAAAGAGTGAGGTAGAAAGAGAGACGGTTCCTTGCTTCGCTGGTTAGGGTCGCCAGCTCTGTCAGTCGGGTTCACCAACTCCAGTCAGGGCCTTCCGATGACCACAGTCCAAGTCCTTCGTCGTGGGGTGGCCATTTTATCTTGTCTCTGTGTGTCATGCTCTGTCGATCAGGGGGCGAGCGTGCGACGATAAGTATGGTATGGTAGTCACCCTCCGTCCCTAACGCTACGCCCCGTCACTCCATTGTGATGGAGGCGTGCCTGCCGTGTTGTGATGACGTTGCGTCTCATCCCTTCGCAAGGATGGGCAGGTGAAATAGTTTTCCCCTACAGCGGCAGTAAGAGGGACTGTAATCCCTGTGGAAGGAGTGGTTGGACCTGTATGGTAGTTGACTCTCGTGCGTCCATCCTTATCCTCAGCACCTGCCCCAGGGACAGAGGTCTGGTCAGCCCTCGACCTCATCAGTCGGAGAAAGTGACACGTGTGTGGCGGAGTTTGGTTGGCGTCTTAGGTCAGGACCATAGCACGGACCTAAGCCTTGGTCGTCCCCTCAGTCGGGGACTCAAGCCGAGGCTCCTACCGACCGGTCCCGACTGGTCGAGACCATGGACCTGGATAGCCTGGAGAAAGTCACGGCTTAGGAGGGCACCCGTTTGGTCCACGCGTGGTCTTAGGCCATCCGGAGTTCTAGCAGGAAGTGGGCCCACCGGGGACCCCGGGTCCCTGGACCTGTCAGAGGCCCCCGAGCGGCTTTGCAATTTGTTTAATCGTGAAGGCGCTATTCTCACTATACCGTGCTTTTGCTCAGAGTGAGAGGTTGCACCGCCCAGCGGTCCGTGCAATAAGTGTGCCGCAACAGTCCCAGCCGCCTGCCCTTCGGTGCGGAACATCGAGGCCTGCCCGTTCCAGCGTGGGTGTTCAGTCGGCGGCAGATGGACCGCTCGCCGTCGTCCCCTGCCAAGGCGTCCTTGAGGGAGGGGTGCAAGAAGAAGACTTGCGAGGAAGATGTTCCTCCCAGTCTTCCCGTACTTGGAGCAGCCCTCCCAAGGTTACCAGCGTTACCACCCTGGTGGTGGTAACGGGTTTTTCGTACTTTGTAACGATCGTGGGCCGACTGTACCCTGTAATACTTATTCACTAGGAATAAAGCGTGTTTATCCCGGGGTGTATTGTATTTGCCGCGCCCGTCCGTGAGCCCGATCAGGGGATGGAATTTTGTCAACTTTTCCGAGTGAAAATGCAGTACCCCGACTCGCCGCACTTTTGTGTCATACCCGGTTTTAAGGACAAAACCGAATGCACAACTATATGTATGCTAGGATCAAGTTTCACATATATAATAACTTCATCAGTGAATAATCAGTAACGAAAAGAGAACTAAAAGACTATAAAAGATTATCAGAGTTATACAGTTTATTCTGGAAACGGAGGCTTCAAACTTCACAGGCAATCGACCGGGGGTTGTGTAGGCCTAGAACTCAGCATCATCTTCAAAAGACTTCGCGGCAACTTTCTCTTTTGAGCAGCAATTATAACAAGCACGAGTACACTTATGGTTGGTACTCAGCAAGTGTTGGGAATTATATGACATGAAGGCCAAAAGCAAAGAAAGACTGACTGGCTTACTGCGATAAGCAATTTTAGTTGGTCAAGTTTTATTAGCACCTGATTACTAAGGTATAAGTATATACCAACCCACGTTAAAAGAGAGAGAAGAGATAAAGCATAAGCATATCCAAAACCATAAACATGGTTCACGATTTAATTCATCTTCAAGTTCATTAATCATGTGAGGGTCCAAGCCGCTCTTAACCATGAGCACGGCTGATATATCAGTTTTTACTCTGCAGAGATTGTACACTTTACCCACAATTCGTGTCTTGCAACATATCCAAGGTAGCTAGCCTCTTAAACACTTCGGAGGTGAGTGGCAAGGGATTCACTATGAGGCTTTTACAAAGATTCCCTATCTAATGAGAAAGACGCCTTAACCAGAACCATATCATAACCTCAAAGGGACCGAGCTATACCCCGACGACGCAACTCCTCTTACCCTTTCGGTAAGATTATCATAAGCTAGTGTTCCTAATTAATCAGCCAAGACCAGAGCCATATAATATTGTGGTTGTATTATTTTCCTGAGTGGTTCTCCATATTCCGATTAAAGCATATGATCTTGTGATTAACAACACAAAGAGTATGAACATGGATAAAACAGGTGTAGTATCATCATTGTTATCATCATGGTTATTGACATTCCCAAACCAGAACCAATTATAGCAACTAAACAGAAGCTACCCAACATAAAGGTAAAACCCAGCTTAGCAAGGAATAATCATAAAAACTAGGCATATCCTTAATTAGGATCCATTAAAATTAGGACACATGCATGCATATAGAAAAGTTGTATTTATTGTGATTATTAGGACAAACGAACGATCAATGAAACACTTGCCTTTCTTCCAAAGAATAGCTGTTTAGAGTCTTCAACTCTTATTCTTAAAACTCTTAGTCTTCAAAACTCTTCGATCACGCTCCTTCTAACGTCACACAAGCATCGGGTCCAAGCATACAAGCAAACAAACAAACAAGAACAACTAAGCACAGAAACACCAAACAAAAAGAAAGCTTAAAAAGAGCATACCAAAGGATAGGACTCGTTGATACGGTCACAAGATCACAAGAAACACGGAAAACAGACCTACGGTTGAAAAGAAATAACTATCGGAAGAATTGTGTTATAAAAGAAACAAAGAACTATAAGTTTCATTTATTTTAACTGGAAAAGAAATGTGAAGGATATTTAAAAGAAATATCCAGGTTATAATTAACTTAAATTATATTTAAATTTGTAAAGGCGAAGTAGAACTTATTTAAATCTATTTGTGATTGTCTATGTATAAATTACACTAATTAAATAATTGATTAGAAAAGAACTTGTGAGAGCATCTAAATGCGTAACTTTATAATTCGAGTTGAACTAAATAGGTTATAAATGAAACACATTTATGTTGGTATTAATCAAGTTACATTAGTTATGAAAACCGAAGTATAGATCTAATTGGATTTTATTTAGAAAAACTAGATAAGACAACATTAATCAAACTAAATCTATATTTAATTTTAAAAATAGGAACTATGATACAACAACACTAGTAAACGATAGTTTAGGGTTTTATAAGACTAACGCAAAAAGAACGGATCAAAACGGATCTAAAACGCGAAATGAACAAAAGAAACAAGGTTTCAGGGACCCAGTCGCGATTAACTGTAGATTTAAGGGACTAACAGGGAAGATTTGTGAGATACAGCAAGCTGTGCTCATAAATAGATCAAAGTTTAGGGTTAGATGCAAAAAAGATCATGGGTTGGCTGAACTGAAAAGATCTAAAAGATCTAGGGGGTTTTCTGCAGATTTCGCAAGACACAAAAAAATTGTAGGAATTACAGAATTTTCCATGGACCAATCTGCAAAAGCTTGGGGCTTCTGGACATGGCTGCCGATGGCACTGTTGGCCGGATTCTTGGAGATTCTGGGCACGGGAGAGCGTGGGGAGCGGGACAAAAGAAAGAGGAGATGGAGGGGGTTCCGTTTTACTGCTTACCCATGGCGGGGAGGCACCATGGCGGCGGGAATCTCACCGAGAAGAGGCGGCGGTGCACTGCTCCAGGGCAGTGGCGCTTGTGTTCATGGCGAGGAGGCCTGGGTGGTGCAGGAGGGAGGGTGGCGCGGCTGTAGGGGCATGCAGGGCCAAGGTGCGCAGGGGCCCAGGGCACGCACGCCCAGAATGGCAGCGGTCCGCTGGAGGCGCTGTGTAGGGCGAAGACACGAGGGGCGAGCGGAGGGCGCACGCGAGGAGGTGGTTGTTCAGGGAACGCGCCGGGATGGGGGCGCCGGGATAGCAGGGGGAGACGCAGGCGGCACGGGGCCTGCGGCTGAGGCACGAGGGGCGCGCAGGGGCAGCGGCGCTCCTAGTTTCACGTCCAGGGACACTCGCGGCAGGGGGGCTGGGCAGGCCTGGGTGCACGGTGATGCAGGGGGAGGCCACACAGCAGGGACACAGGGGCTCAAACGCTCGCACTTTATAGGGGGTGCAACCCTAGGTCGGCGTGGTGCGCACGCCAAGGCCCCTGGCGGCCACGTCGAGTTCCTGCCTCGCACGACCGGACTCGGTTCTGGTCTTGTGTGGTAGGCCAGGTCGAGCAAGAGCGTGGCAATGCAAGGAGGGCATGGGCAGCAAGGCACGCAGGGCCCTGATGGACAAACGATAGGAGATGCGAGTGATGATGCAGCAGGGGTGCGAAGCAAGTAAGGGGCATACGCTGCAGGGAGGTTGGGTTGAGTCTAAGCTTTTAGAGTGATGGTGTTGGTCACCGAAGTTGACGTTGACGACTACAAAGTATAATCGAAAACCACCGAAATCAAGATACAATTCTGTTTCGAGCGTGATTTGATCAGGGGAGAGATTAGAGAATGAGAAACTCGATGGGGCATCTTAGGGAGTCGGAGAGGACAGAGTTAAAGGGATGGACAACAAAGAAACGGCTTGGTTTGACTACAAGGAGATAAAGAAAGAAAGAAAGAAAGAAAGAAAGGGGAAGCACAAAACCTTCTGGATAACTCCAACTTGGAGAAGGAAGGCGATCGACGGTGAGTGTCAGTCAGGTAGCTTTGACGAGCTATCAAGCTTTGAAAAGGAAAGACAAAAGGCAAAAATATGGGTATTCGCTTTGCTACCTCAAGGAGAAGCTTTTGATTTCCTTTTTATCGTCAAAACGCAACAGATGACGAGATTATGGCGGTGGTCAAGCTCAAGCTTGCACGCGGCATGATTCTAGGATTTTTAAGGCGGTTGGACAAGAAACCAGTTGAATCCAGCTCGAGATGAAAACAAAACAAATTTATTTTCCAGAACATATTTTCAGGCTCAAAATAAATCTAGAAAACTCCAGATAAATCTTTTAAACCATGAAAAATATATCCAGAAGAATCCCAAAAATTCCGAGGAAAACTCGGGAGGTAATTTGGGACACGAGGAATCCAAATAAAATACTTGCAATTTGAGAAAAAGATTTTTAGAACTTTACAATAAATGGATTTAGGTCTACGGAAAAAGAGAATAATTGCCAGAAAAATTTGAAAAATTCTCGAAAACCCTAAAGATGGATGAACACATTCTAAAAGATATTCACATTCTAAAATTAAATATTTAAGCGTGTGACACTTTGCTACGAAGGAGGGCGGTCGGGTCGTCGGCGTCATGTGTGTATATGCGTGGAGGTGCCCCATAAGCGGTCTCCGTGATCGAAGGGGTTGAACCGGCGTCACTTGCCTTGATGGCTCGAGTGATGGGCTCGGTGAGCTCCTAACGGATGTGCCCGGGTAAAGTTTCGGGTGTCCGAGTGGAATCCGGGTCCGTCGTTCATGACGGGGTCGGCATAGCCCGCAAGTGGCATTCCGCTGCTCCGCGACCCACCTCCAGGCAGATGTCCGAGTCGTCCAACTGACTCAGGTGGCTCGCTAGCCTCTCCTCGATGGAGATTCTGTGGGCATGGCTTGAGGTCCGAATCAGACAAGAAGGTTGACACGACCCGAATCGCTGCCTGGGTAGGTTGGGTGAGGCCCGCTAGGGCTCATCTGCGTTTTCTCCCCTGGCTCTGTTTGACGTGAGGCGGCCTCGAGTCCTCTGTAGACCGGCCTTCGAACCTTGGTCGGTCGAGTTCCCAAATCGGGATCCATTAGCACACTTCTATCGGTTGCACCATCTTTGTTTTGGCAGTTGTAATGTTTTCCATAAATCAAATGATTAAATGCAATTATTGACTAGGGATGTGGCGCGTTGAGGCTTACCTGAGAGGTCGGAGCGCTGCCTCGTTTTTCGTGGCCCAGCTCCGCGAACTCCGAGAGAGCTTGGTGTCGGTCGCGACAGCGATTGCGGAGGTGACCATCTTGGAGTGGGTGAAGACAGCTCGACGCGCGGAGAGCAAGGCAACCCTAGGGAGCTAGGGCGTCTAGGCAACGGAAGTCGAGTCGAGCGCTACCCCGACCGTGCTGTCCCCCAGCCAAGGGGCTCCTCCTGTTGACCCTGCAACGCGGCCCCTCCTATCCATATCATCGGCCAACGCGGACGGGGTGCCGCAATAAAAAGCATTTGCCGCGTAGTTAGCTTTCATTTCTAGAGCAGTTTGAAGGGCCCCCGAGTGAACAATCTAAGTGCTTGTAATCATTTTCATTTTATGGTTTTTGGGAAGCTGGTCCCGCCCGTATCCCTATGTTTCCTGGAGTGATTTCTGCCTTCGCACGTTTTCTTTCGAACCTGCTCGTTAACCGTAGGCTGCACCATGTAGCCGAGGGCTGGCCCGAGTGGCGTCAGATGCTAGTTCACCGTATGTTGTGATGAGGGTTCGGTAGGTCGGGTGGCCCAACAAAAATCACTTGGGTCGCGATGGGAGAACGGCTCATCCTTTCACTTGGGCGAAAACAGTTGCCTTTTTGTGCAAGATTTACAAAAGGAAAGAGGGGGTAGTTGCTCGCATGGTGGTGCATCCCCGTGGAGCCCTCGAGCGACCCGGGCCGAAAGTGTTCGGGCTAGGTCGCTGTAGGAGTCGGCTCTTGGAATGAAAGCACAAGAAGGGACTGAATTTAGGGGAAGAAATGACGTAACCGTTCAATGTTCCAAGCATTGGAGAGGATGTCGCCGTCGTTGTCCTTCAGTCAATAGGCGTCTGGTCGGATCACCTCCGCAATCGTGTACGGTCCTTACCAAGGCGGAGAGAGCTTGTACTTGCCCTTGGTCGATTGTGTTCTCCCAACACCAAATCGCCGACTTCGAGGGTTCTTCCCCGGATCTTCCTCTTGTGGTACCTGCGAAGAGTTTGCTGGCAGCGTGCCGAGAAGACCAAGGCTGTCTGCCGTGCCTCCTCCAATGAGTTGACTGCGTCCTGGTGAGCTTCGGCGGCCCAGTCAAGGCCAAATGGTTTGACACTTAGGGCGGCGTAGTCTAAGTTGGAGGGTAGCATAGCCTCTGACCCGTATGTTAGGAAGAGACGGGGTGAATCCTATGGATCGATCGCGAGTTGTCCTTAAGCTCCAGAGAACAGTTGGGAGTTCCCCGACCCAGTGCTTAGCAAACTTTTTGAGCTGGTCGAAGATGCGGGGCTTGAATCCTTGGAGGACCATGCCTTTCGCTCTTTCAACCTGTCCGTTGGTGCGTTAAGGCGACATCAGTCGTTCTTCTTCCTTTTCTCCTGCATTGAGGAGAGGCCCTCATCCTGGTCCTCTCGCTTGGTCTTGCCCTTGGCCCGACCATCGGTGAAGACCGCCCCGACCTCCTCCTTGCCGAAGGCGTGGTTCGTGGTGATGTCTAGGAGCTCGTGGGTGGTGCGTGGCTTCCGACAGCCGAGTTTGTGAAATGAGGAACTTGCAGGTGGTCCCGGAGAGGAACGTGCTGATGATGTTTGCATCGATGACGTCAGGGAGAGAATTGCACTTCTTGGAGAACCGGTAGGTGTAGTCCCGCAGGGACTCGCCGGGCTCCTATTTGCAGCTCTTGAGGTCCCAGGGGTTTCCGAGGCACACGTATGTCCCTTGAAAATTCCGAAGGAAGACCTGTTTGAGCTCCGCCCAGCTACGGATGCTGTTGGGCGGTAAGAATTTGAGCCACACTTGAACGTACTCCCCGACGCAGATGGGGAGGTACTCGATGATGAAGTAATCATCACCCACTCCTCTAGCCCGATAAGCGAGTCGGAAGTCTTCCAACCATATAGCGGGGTTCGTCTCTCCGGTGCACTTGGCGATGTTAGTGGGCGGTCGGAAGCGCGGTGGGAATGGCTCTTTCTGGATGCGACGACCAAAGGCCTGTGTGCCCGGGCCATCCGGACTAGGGCTCCGGTCGCGGTCCTAATCGCATGGTCGACCACCACGCCTGGGGGGTGCCTCCTCATGCTCCCCCTCGGATTGGTGGGCTTCAGCTGCGTCCGCGATGGTCCGGTCGACATTGGCTCCGCAGCGCGCATCGTTGTTGGGCCCAAGCCGGTCGCGTACCGGGGGCGCAGCGAGGCGCGTGCCGGATCAGGGCGCGGTGCAACCGCAGCGTCGCGACCCGCCTAGGGTAGAAGCCCTTGTTGCTTGTGGACTGAGGGGTTTGGCTACTACAAGCCTGCCCTCCGAGTGGGCAGTAGGCCGCGTGCCGGTGGCGTGACGCGGAGCTTTCTGCCTGCTGCATGACGGCACGCTCCACCAGCATTCAGATGTTGCGGTGGAACTCCAACTGTTGAGGGTCTGCAAGCTCGAGCAGGTTGCGCAAGAGCATCACTGCGGTGGCGATGTTCTGCCCAGCTCGTGCAAACTGCGGGGAGCCGTTGGCATCCATGATGATGGCCTGCTAGACTTGATGAGTGCGCGCCCGTGCACCGCCCGCAACGTTACAAGGATTTGGCTCGGAGTTGCGTCGGGAATGCATCGATGCAGGCGGCGGCTGGTGCTGCCGTCGCTGGCGTAAGTCCTCGCCATGCGCCTGGGCATTAGCCAGGGCCTGTGTGCGCAGATTTGGCAGGGTGTGCGTGTCCTCAGTCTCCACCGGGATCGGCTATCATCCCTGCATGTCCGCCATTGCGCATTCTCACAGCGCGGGGCAGCCAGGGGACGACACGTGGCCAACGACCCTCGCTTAGGAGGTCATCGTCGGAGAAGAGGTCATCGAACGAGGCAGGACTGTACCCCATCATGCCCACAAACTCGGTGGTGAGCGGGGACTGTGACATGATCTTCCGGAGCTCCCTGGTGTACACGCTTGTGGCATTTGTGAGGCAAAACAGGGACCGTCCATGCGGCGAGCATGGCGAGGACAAGCGGGGTCCCTCCGAAGAGTTGGCGGAAAATGTTGCGCAGCGAGAACAGTAGCAAGTCCACGTTACTTGCTAAAAGGTTGGCACCGAGCATGAGCTCGATGCGCCGCGCAAGCGCCTCAGTGTCGAGGTCAGCCAACAGGTCAATCGAGGAGGTGTTTCCCTTGAGCAACGTTAGAGGGGTGTCCTCCTCACGGAGACAGAGAGTGCCGAGATGATCGGTGACAAAGTCCAAGCTTCCGAAGCGGAAGGACTGGAAGGGCGCGAGGACGGGAGGTGCCCACAGCCCAGCGCGTGGGGCTATGGAAAACTCCAACGAGCCAAAATGAATCGTATCGCTCAGGCTCATGAGGCTGGACGTGTCGGAGACGAAGGCCATCCGATCACCGGGATAGTGGATGCACAATGTCCTCCCCACAGATGGCGCCAAACTGTCGGTTCCAGAAATGGTCGACAACTAAACCTACTCAAAGTTTGTATCGCATGTTGTGATCGGAGATGGCCTAGCACACGATGACTTAAGATTTATACTAGTTCAGGCAATCGTGCCCTACGTCTAGTTGGAGGGTCGGTTGGATGTATTGCTTGAGCCTGGATGCTCGTGAGAGTTTGGGAAGTTACAAGCTTACGAGTGGAGGATGGACAATGAGTCTACTGCAGCGATGCCCCTTCCTAGGCGGGTGACCCTCCCTTTTATAGTCCAAGGGGGGTCTCCATCATAGGGGAACCAAAGGTAGAAAGAGAGAGTGTTCCTTGCTTTGCTGATCGGGGTTGCCAGCTCTTTCAGTTGGGGCCGCCAACTCTGTCAGTTGGGGCCTTCTGATGACCATCGTCCAAGTCCTACGTCGTGGGGTGGCCGCCTTATCTTATCCTTGTGTATCATGCTCCGTCGGTAGGGGGCGAGCGTGCGACGATAAGTACGGTATGGTAGTCGCGCTCCGTCCCTAGCGCTACACCCCGTCACTCTGTTGTGATGGAGGCGTGACCATCGTGACGTGATGACGTTGCGTTCCATCCCTTCGTGAGGATGGGCAGGTAAAATAGTGTCCCCCCTATAGCGACCGGTCGGGACCATTTGCCTGGACGGCCTGGAGAAAGTTACGGCCCAGAAGGGCGCCCGTTTGGTCCACGTGTGGTCTTAGGCCACCAGAGTTCCAGCAGGAAGTGAGCCCGCTAGGGACCTCGGGTCCCTGGACCTGTCAGTCTCCCTTTATATAGTCTTAATTTTGTATTAATTATCATAATTCCAAAGGTAAATGAGGCAATCAAAATTCAACAATATAGACCCATCTGCTTGCTTAATGTATGCTTTAAAATTTTCACCAAGGTTGCTACCAATAGACTCATGGGAGTGGCTAGCAATGTGCTTAGACCTTCCCAGATAGCTTTCATGCCAGGCTGAAATATCATGGAAGGGGTTATGATTTTACACAAAATCATTCAACATTCAAAGAAACTTATGGGGTGATCCTCAAAATTGACTTTGAAAAGGCCTATGATAAAATAAAATGGTCTTTTCTCCAGCAAACTATAAGAATTAAGGGGTTTCGTCAAGAATGATGCACATGGATTGAAACGTTTGTTTCAGGAGGAAGTGTGGGCATCAAAGTTAATGATGACATTAGGCACTACTTCCAACAAAGAAAGGCCTTAGACAAGGAAAACCTATATCACCAATCCTATTTAATATTGTGGCAGAAATGCTCTCTATTTTTACTAAGAGAGCGAAGGAGGATGGTCAAATTAGAGGGGTCATCCCACGTCTGGTCGGTGATGGATTATCTATTCTGCAATATGCAGATGATACAATCTTGTTCATAGATCATGACTTGGAGCAAGCAAAAAATTAAAATTATTGCTTTGTGTCTTTGAACAGTTATCCGGCCTCAAAACTAACTTGCACAAGAGTGAAATTTTTTGTTATGGAGAGGCCAAAGATTATGAACAACAGTACATTGAGCTGTTTGGATGTGATCTAGGGGCTCTTCCCTTCAGATACTTAGGAATCTTGATGCACCACTGTAAACTTCGTAATGCGGATTGGGGTGTAATCGAGGATAGATTCAAACGTAAACTAAGTACCTGGAAGGCCAAATATTTATCATATGGAGGAAGACTAGTGCTATTAAATTCAGTGCTAAGTAGTTTACCTTTGTTTATGATTTCCTTTTTTGAAATTCCGAAAGGGATCTTAAAAAATCTGGATGTCTACCGGTCAAGATTCTTTTAGCAAGGTAACAATGACAAATGAAAGTATCGCCTAGTAAAATGGGACATCTTGTTTCAATCCAAAGACCAAGAGGAGCTAGCTAGGAATAACAGATCTTTGGATTCAAAACAGATGCCTCCTCAGTAAATGGTTATATAACCTAATTAATGAAGAGGGGACCTGGCAGACCTTACTTAAAAATAAATATTTGAGTTCAAAATGTTTAACGCAGGTTAAAATTAAACCTAGCAATTCACATTTTTGGAAGAGTCAAAATAAATGATGGTTCACAAACCAGATTTTGGGATGACACTTGAACAAGGTCAAAACCTCTCAAAGAGCAATTTATGGTGGCTAATGTTATGAGTCAAATGCCACTGAATATTTCCTATCGAAGAGCGCTAGTCGGGGATAAACTAGCTTCTTGGAATAATCTGGTGGCTAAAATAGGTAACTACTACCTGAATACTGAGAGTGATAGGTTCATTTGGGGGCTACTGAAACCTGACATGTTTTCAGTCCGGACTATGTACCAATATTTGATGAACAAGGGTATTCCTTTTACCAAAAAAATTATTTGGAAGCTTAAAATACCTCTAAAAGATAAAATTTTCCTTTGGTTCATCCAGCAGGGTGTAATATTGACAAAGGATAATTTAGCTCAGAAGAATTGGGTGGGTAGTCAAAAATTTTGTTTTTATGATAGAAATGAGATGATCAAACTTTTTTTTTATTGTCATCTTGCAAAAATTATCTGGAGGATTGTCTATATTGCTACCAGGTTAACTCCACCTAGATCAGTTAACCATATGCTAGGGAATTGGTTAACAGGCATAGAACGACGAAGTTTGATCTTTGTTTTGGGGGGGGGGGGGGGGGGGGGGTTGCTGCTCTTATGTAATATTTGGTGTACTTTTAATGATATGGTTTTTGAGGAAAAAAATTTCACCTCTTTTATGCAGGTGATATTTAGGGGGACTTATTGGCTATGGTTTTGGTCCCTATTGAGGCGTGAAGATAAAAGGGATTCGATTCATACGGCAAGCAAGGCACTGGATATCTTCGCCAGAATGGATGGAAAAGCAATAAATAATAGACTTTAAAGCTGAATTTGATGAACTTTTTTCTATTTCAGTGATCAGCTTTGAAGCTAAATTTGCTGTAAGAACTTGGTTGTGTTCGATCGCATAGGCCGAAAACGTTTCCACTTTCTAAAAAAAAGAATTGCAAGCGTGATCTGAGAAACAAATCCCTCGCCAAAAAGGGCACAAATCAGACAACAAAACCACGGTGGGGATGGGTGCTAACCTGAGTTAAGGGAGCGGAGGGCACCTAGAAGTTTGGCCGCTGGCGTTCGACGTCAGTTCATCGTAACGCTGCGAGGAACAGAGCGATGGAGAAAAAATGACAGCAAATGCAAACAGATTGTCTGGATAAAACAGCATGTGGAACGAGAAATATTTCTAGTTTTATTGGATCCTAAAATAAAAGAACAGTTATTTAGGATCAATCAACCATTGGCCTCAACCTCCACGGGAAAACTGGAAAACAACACCTGGGCTGTAACCCCATGCGGGCTTTGCGCGCGCTCTCCATGGGCTTGGTAAAATCCGTTTTTTTGTTTTTTTTTGCCCATCAATGATCTTTTCTATTCCAGTTGCTATATCCTCACTGATGTGCTAACTCTGCTATCAGCACATACGCTGGACAGAGACATTATAGCAGTCTCATTGTGAAATATATATAGCAGTCATTGTGAAATTGAATGCAATGTAGCATCAGATAGGCAAAAAAAAAAAAGTACGCTTCACCACATCAAAGCTCCTTCTATGGCCTTATTGTGTATATAGCACATTATAATAAAAACCAAGGACAAGAAGATGGATTGGAATTAATTTCATCGCAAGTTCATAAAGCTTTACATTACAAATCACGGCAAAGAGTAACCAAATCAAGCCCTACTAGCTAATAAGGCCCGGCACCATCATCATCAAGCCTGGCAAGAACGTACGGCGCTGCTAGCTTCAATTCTTCTTACTTGACCTTGAGGACCTCGCTTAGCAGATGACATACATGATCGATGATCAGAAAGCGAGAAACCATATGCATGATGATATGAGAAAATAATCTATCGATGTTTAATTATTTAGCCAGCAACGGACACCTTGTAGGTGGCCCCGTCGGGGAACGTGTACGTGGTCTCGTCGACGGGCGAGACCTTGGGCACGTGGATGGGGAGCACGTCGAGCTCCGGCGTCCACGGGTTGCCCTCCTCGCCGCCGTCCACCGTCCGGAGCGCCTTCCAGACGGCGCTGTTGCACTTGAACCCGGAGCCGAATGCGATCTGCCAGACCCGGTCGCCCTTCCTGATCCGGCCCTTGGCCTCGCTGTAGGCGAGCTCGTACCAGAGCGAGCTGCTGGAGGTGTTGCCGAAGCGGCAGAGCGTCATCCTGGACGGCTCCATGTGCCAGGCGCTGAGCTTGAGGCTGCGCTCGAGCTCGTCCAGCACGCCGCGGCCGCCGGCGTGGATGCAGAAGTGGTCGAAGGCGAGCTTGAAGTCGGGGAGGTAGGCGCGGACGTTGGCGCGGAAGACGCGGTTGAGGACGACGGTGGCGAGGAAGCGGAGCTGCTCGGACATGGGGAGGACGAGCGGGCCCAGCGTGGTGATGTTGGTGCGCAGGGCCTCGCCGGCGACGAGCATGAGCTCCTTGGAGAGGGAGACGCCGACGCAGCCGGCGTCGTCCTCCTCCTGCGTGACGCAGCCGAAGCTCTGGTCGTGCGCGCCGCGGTGGGTGCGCACGGTGTGGATGAGCTGGTACTTGGCCCGGGACCGGTCGGCGGCGCGGTTGGAGAGGAGGATGGCGGCGCCGCCGACGCGGAAGAGCGTGTTGGTGACCAGCATCGGGCGGTTGTTGCCCATGTAGGCGTTGAGGGTGATGTTCTCCGTGCTCACCACCAGCGCGTACGTGTCCGGGTGCACCTGCAGGCATGCGTGCGCGCGTGTCAATTTTTACTTCCGGCGTCCAGAAACAAGACACATAAATTATTATTTGTCCATTTACTGTTATATATTCTAGCTGGAAAGTTGAAATTGTATCTCATACGACGGATTGTACATGGCAAATCGTCAAAGTTTTCAGCTGCACTAGGCATGCATCAAACACATGGCGACTCGTTACTGCGATGCATGTGGTCGTAATTCACCCCGTTCCGTATTTGTTGCAGGGTTGAACGGACGGACGGACGGACAGCAATGTGCTGCTGCATGCTGTAACAGTAAGTAGTAACCATCTGCACGTACGTAGTCCAGGCCACCTAACTAGCAGCGGTAGTTTTTTCAATTGACCTGCAGCTCGATCGGTTTACAGCAGATCAGTGCGGACACTGCACGCGCGAGGGGCCTGCGGCTGTCCCTTGTCAGAGCCGCCCATTTACTAGCTCCTGCGACAACTACTGCCCAGCTGATGACCATTTCACCCTGCTGACAGATGTTAACCGATCGGATCCGGAGCCGGTCAGCTTTACTAATAAACCAAAGAGTGAGGGCGGGTCAGCAGCAGCAACTGACCCACCACCGGGCAGCGGCGCAGCGCGTGCCTGCTAGCTGCTGCGTCAGTATGGCAGTTATTGCTGTCGTCGCTGCGACGACCACGCACGACGACGACGACGATGAACACACCAGCTAGCTACAGTGGCAGCAGGCACGGCTACAGTCAAAAGCGGCCGTCCGAGCAATGGCAGGCCGCCCCATTTCCGGGCTTCACGTGGTTCCGTTTCGACCGGACCTGCTAGCTAGTGTAGGCTTGTCAGTTGTTGCGGGGCTACGGCCTCGCTCGTCGCCTCGACCGACCCAACCGCAGTTACTCGCTCATAGTCAGGAGGAAGCAGGGCCATGTTCTTCATGATCCAGCACGGCTAACTAATCCCAGACAGAGGTGATGAATAATCTCTCTGTAAAATATATATACATAGTCTGTGCGTGATGATGAGTTGAAGGAAGGAAGGAAGGAAGGAGCTGATCGATCGAGTAGGGCAGGCAGCGGCACATGGCGGTAAAAAAAAAAAACGCCATGTGCGTGCCCCTCCTCCGTTGCAGTTCAGCATGGCGCACTCGACGTACCCAACATGGATCGGAGGCGCCGGCCGACAGGTATTTTCGGTACTTAATCGTTCTACACGTTCGGAAATGGCTGGTGGCATCCCTAGAAAGCTAGCGTGCGGTAAAAGAAAAGGAACTCTGCAAACTATAGCACTGGCTTATTAAGATGATTTTTCCCCATCCATGAATGATGTATATAGTAATTTCGCAAGTCTTCATTAGTTAGTAATTTTAGAATTTTATGATAATTTTGGTAAAAAAAAAAGAAGTAGTTCTTAAAGTCGTATATCCGTTGAAGATCTTGTATTGGTCCCTAACATTCATAGAAACAGACAAAACGGTAGTGGAAGTTATAACAAACCAATCGACAAAAAGGTTCTTATATTTTTATGGAAAGGTTCTTATATTTTTATGGACACAACACAACCAAGACTTGCCACTGCTATACATACACCCACTTAAGCCACCAATAAGTGAGTTTCTGATTGTTGAAGACAATTGTTATTGTCCTAAATTTTCATTATACATTACATTTTGTGTTTTGAGAATTTTTATATTTCAGAATGATATGTGTAGATCTCTATCAAAAAGTAGTTTCTTAATACTATTATATTTTTGCTATGTGTTACCAATACATCATAATAGAATTTGTCGCCAAAATTATTTAGAGATGGGGTCAAAAAAAGGGCCCGAGGGGGCACCTACGAAAAGGAGGAAATTAAAAGAGCACACCCAACTGTATACATGAGAAAAAAGAAGGAATTAGAGCTAGTATATGTTCAATGCAAGGGGTGAGCCTGCCTACTCAACTTTTCAAGACAGAGGCCGCCCTCTGGCCGAAGAGGAAACAGTGAAGCAGGGGCCTACGCATTGCTGCTCTTGTCTGTGATCTCACGTAATTACTTATTGGCCTGATCGTGGTCAGCTAGCTACCATATTAATGGGTTCAGAACAATGCAAGCAAAGGGCCGGGCCCGGCTAGCTAGAGCGTCCATCGTGCCAGATGCCAAAACGCTGTTGCGAGCTGTGTGTCGTACACTGTACTTGTATATGGATTGATGAGGATTCTGTGTATTGACATGACAACGAAATCAAGAATCTCAGAAGGAATATTAATTGTTTATACCCATCGCTCATTAAATATATATATATATATATATGATATCTATAGAAGAGTCGAATATCTTTGTATTAAGAAGAAAACAGACTAATTAGTTTATTTAAAACTAATTAGTTTGTTCTAAACGACACGTATTTAGAAACACGATGACCATGTATAAGCTACGCATACATTAGACACCTACAGTACATTTCTAATTCTACGCGTCCTCAAACTACTGTACTACTCCCTCTGCAGTGCCTGAATGTAGATGCAGTAATTTCTTCAGATGATGCAGTAAAGCACGACGCAGGAGAGAAAGTACATAGCTTCCTCTGCAGTAAATTCTCGTTCTCCTTCTCTTTGGTAATTTTGGTCTATCATTATCTTCCTATGTTTGATGCATGATTAGATTCTCAAATCTGGATGAGTTATTATTACGTGTACAGCGACAAGATGCTCGACCTACTACTAGATGGGCCGTATGTCCAAGCTGGTCATTATTCATTGGCTAATTCATCGAGAGTTATGGCCTCGGTTTTCGTGCGTGCATGGCTGCTGCATGCATGCAGGGATCGTACAGGAATTTAAGACGGGCCGGGTGCGGGCTGCCAGAGGAGGAGAATGAAGGAGAGGGGGGGGCCGGGGGGGAGGGTGGGGGGGTGGGGTTGGGTATGTACCTGGAGCAGGCGCTTGGCAAGGTCGATGGCGATGATGCCGGCGCTGCATCCCATGCCGCTGAGGTTGTGGCTGACGACGTCGTCCCTCATGCCGTAGCGGTTGGCGATGAGCGAGGTGAATGATGGCGTGGTGCTGAGCAGGCTGGAGTTGAAGATGAGCACTCCCACGTCGGCGGCGGCGACGGCGGCCCGCCGGAGCACGTCCTCCACCACGCCGAAGATGACGGCGTGCGACTCCTCCCGCGCCGTGCGGAGGCACATGTCCACGGGCACGCTGATCAGCGACGCCGGGAAGTGGGTCCGCTCCCCGAGCCCCGACCGCTCCAGCATCCGCTTCTGGAACGCCATGCTCTCGTCGCTGAACCGCCCGCACCGCCCGAAGTGCGCGATCGTCTTGGCGCGGGACGCCTCGTGCGCCTCGCCGGCCACGTACCCGGACAGGTCCACCAGGTACACCGGCCGCGGCCGCGACACGGCGTACGCCCACGCCGCCACCGCCGCCGCCCAGCAGGCCACCGCCACCGCCGGCGCGCTCACGCCCAGGGCGGCCAGCTCCCTCAGGAGGCCGTTCGCCACCAGCCTGTTCGCCGGGGCCGGGAGCGCCGCCGACAGCCGCGGGGCCGCGGCGAGGAGCGCCGCGCCGGCGAGGAGGAGCGGGAGGTGGCCGATGGCCCGGCGGCACAACACCTGCGGCGTCGTATTAGTCGTCGGCGCACCACCGAGCACCTCCCGACCACCCATTGCTGCTATTATATTGCTACGAGCTGCTAATAAGGCGCGCTGCCACCACGCACTACCTCTCGCTTGCTCCGATCGATCCAATGGCGGGCGATGGGTGAGCACGGGTAGTGCGCGGATTTATAGGCTTGGAGGGAGTGGAGCTCGGAGGAAGGGGGTTAATGGCGAGCACCAGCAGGTAGGTGACGGGGCCAGGGCACTGCATGCCAAGTTGCCAGCGCAATAACTGCGGCGATGCATGTAGCCATGTATGTGCAGCCGCATGTCCATGCATGTGTAGTGTACACCGGCGTATACCGTGCGACTGCGAGGAGGGAGGAAGAGGAGTAGGTGGTAGTGAATTGATTGTTCAGTGGGAAGTAGGGATTGGGATTGAATTCTTGTCCTCTCCTGGGTCACATCTTTTACCCCACCACTGCTCAGCTGCTGATCCAACGCTGGTGCAGCCAGCCTCTATCGTTAATCTTTAATTTTCTAGGTTTTGCAAAACATGTTGACACAAATATAATGTCCTAAAAATACTACAGAACATGCATGCATAGGAAATAATTAATAATGCGCGCGTTTGAATAGGAGGGAGCTAAGCTAGTATGGCACTTGTACGAACAGATATACACGTACGTGGACATTGCATTGATGTATGCACGGTCGAATGCTCCGCTGCATTCTTGAGTTTCTTCAGGCTGGTGCGTTTTCACCTTTTCACGGCCTATGACGGAACGAGTACAGTGCTAGCTAGGTAGCACATGCGCTAAACGAGGCCTTCAATTGCATTGCAGACTTGGCAGACCCCGTTCCATTCTCTCTCTCTCTCTCTCTCTCTCTCTCTCTCTCTCTCTCTCTCAGCCTCGATCTCACCATTGTCCATGGCTAAGCTTGTTCAGAGTGCTAGGCGTGGGGATAGATGGAGAGGAGCGTGATGCAAAGAGAAGGCGCGTGTTCAAGTTGCCCGGTTTTACTCGTCTGCTCTTTTCTTTGCCGACGACGGTACCGTGCGACATTTGGAAATGATTCCAAGCTACGGGGAGAAATGGAAGGAAATGCCAGCTTTCCGGTGTCCGTTTAGGCGGTTGGACGAAAATCTTTGGAGTACTATTTTAGTATTTTTATGGTCTTGTCTTGCTACTTTAGGCCGTTTGTATGGTTGTTTTATTAAGATTTATTTCACTCTGGATGACATGACAGTTTTGGTGAAAGTGAAACACATGGAATCCTTCACCGTGTGCATGGGAGGGGAAGCAATTACCTTGCTGCATAGTCGTCGACCTTTTCGCAAGGATAAGATGCACAGTAGTGACTGCCACAACTGAGCAAACAGTGATGCACGCACCTGCCGACGAGTCACAGTATATCTCTGTACATATTGTTACTGCATAGTGTTACGCTGCTCTCTCTGCAGGCAGAACCTGACGATAACAGAAATATGAATGCGTCTATCAATTACTGTAATTTTTGCTCGCATGCACATCAATTCAATCCCCACCCAGGCCCCGTTTGGAATGAACTGAACGAGGGAATTTTGTCCTATATATAGCCCTGCCGTATTTGTACTATTATTGATTCCTATCTGTATATGCTTTTTTTGCCAAAGTATTATGTCCCAAAAAAACAGGCTATATGCATTTAAAGCATTTACATATTGCTAGAGGAGTTGTTTTGTCAAGCAAGTACTGTCGTATACAAAAGTATTAGGACATTTTAACACTATTTCTTATTATTCTCCTTGGTACAAAAGTACTGCTAGGGAATTACAGCATGCTGTGGTGAACTTTCTTTGCTTGGCAGGCATGTCTTATTGACCCATCTTAGTTAGATCAACGTATGTCGTGTGGGGACATCTTTCTCCTCGTTGGCCATAAGAATAATACTATATCGTGTCTCTGAATATATATGCTGAACGCTAACCAACCGATAAGTTAAGTATCTCACTATGACGGTTAAGAGTTTTCACAATCATCGTCACAATAACATGCAAAAAGAAAAGAGAGAAATCCAAAATTAAACGGAAAACATGTATCCATCATCGATTCCGTAGACTCAATCAACAGCTATTGGATCTAGTTCACTTCTAAATTACCCCACCTCTATCATTATGAGAAAAGCAAAGGTAACTCCTAACCACATGTTTAATTAGACGCTAAGTATTTTTAAGTACTGGACAAAAGACTACTGTAGTATTATTGTGGGCTATAAGGTAATAACTAAAGTTTCCTGCTTACCACAAGCAAACATGTCCTGAAGTCTGCATCTGAATTACCCATCTTCACCGTTATTGAAAAATACGAAGATCCAGCCCCTAAATCTAGCGGTAATGACAAGATGGATGGAGTATGCACATGTAACAGTAACGACAAAGGACAAGGGGCCAATGATCTTGAGCTTAACAACCAGTCTCGGCCCTTTATTATTTGCACTCGCTGCTAGCAGGTCATCACCGTTCTTGCAGTGAAAGATCGTTTTTTTTCTGTATCCTGCGCGCGGTAAGTAAAAAGGTAAAGCCGGCGGTACGGTGCGTGGAGTGAATGCTCACGTACAGGACGACGATACATGAAATATGGACGGATCGGGCAGGCTCCTTATCACGGGGTGGAATTACTCCCCCATTTCGACCGCCTCCGACCAACAGCTTTCCACTGCGTCGCCGCGCACATGAAAATGAGGCTGGATCGATGGCCCTGCGCTGCTAGCTGGACCACTCGCTCACTGCTCCTTCCGTTACAACGCAAACTAAGCTAGTAGCTCCTCTGATCCAACACGCCCAATGCAACGCACGCATAAGAGATTAAATGGCCAAGGAGATCTTTGTAGTAACGACCGCCAGCCTAGCTTATAGTAGCCGGCCGGCCGGCCGGCGTTAACTCTGCCCCGAAAGTTGCGGCCGCACAGTACGTTTGCGCCTAATACTCAAGTCCCATAATATAAGGCAAGACGTACTATTTCTATATGCACGATGCAGTAATATTAGTGTTGATAGAGAGAATTAAATATATTTCTTGACCTTTAAATCAAAATTTGTTACGTCTTGTATACCGGAACGGAGAAAGTAATTCCTATTAAGCTCGCTCTCCAGAGGCATCGCAGACTTGCAGTGTGCGTGTGCACGTATGCTTGTCCTGAGAGACTGTGCCTCCGAGCCGTGGATGCGGTAGCATGCAGCTTCCAGAAGCAGTTGCATATTTGAGAGCGGAGGTAGAGTAACTGCACCAGCTCGCACCGCTAACTGCACTCGACAGTTTTTTTTTGCGACTGATGATGGTGGATCGGAGGAACCGATAATCTAAATCTGGAGCCAGAGGCGTGTGCTTACAGTTATAGACGACAGGCACCACATGTTTGGTTAGCACTGGCATGCATGTTCCGGTGGTCTCTACCCCAGCTTGGAACAGAGTACGTATAGCTGGTAGGGTTCGGCCTAGCTCCTGCGCCAAGACTGGAATTGAAGGCCCTGCTTTAGTGCTTTGATTCCAGCATTCAAAGCCTTCTTTGCGCGTACAAGCTACTGAGATAGATTGGCGATGATGAGAGTGGACTCATTTCTTATGGTGAGGCTCTAGTAACATGCGTACATATTTTGTAGGGATAACACAATACGTTTCTGGAAACAGCGGCGAATCTAGGATTTCAAGTTAGGTGATCCAATAAAATAATTTATTAAATAATTTGGTGAACAAGTCAAACTAATTTTATAAAGTTGAAATTTCATCTTCATCTTCTCAATTCAAGTACCAATTGATGCCACTAGAAAATAACTAGTAAAAATAAGTTTAATGGTGCTGCCAGCAGCAGGTAAATCAGGAGGTGGTGGTCATTCGGCCGAATCTTAGGGGAAGCAAATCCTCTGCATCAAGTGCCGAGGCACTCCATCTTACGGTGGGCCCACCCAAGATCGGCCCTGCTTGAAAATGGTGCTTTTTAGGTATATATAAAAGGCGTGAGATCAGGTGCAAACTTCTGGTCCTGTGCAAAATGGTTCAAACTTGTCTACATGCCAGCCGATCTGCATCGTACGTGTATCGCTAGTCATTAGGCAATTTTGCAAATAACTCCCTCCACCAGCACTCCACATTGCATCCTGGTCCCAATTTGCAACGTGACCTACCGAGCCAGCGGCATTCACGATCTGGCTGCCGCCATGCAACCAAGCGATGTGGCCGCCGCCATGGACTTGCCGCCGGCCATTGCCGTGGATGCTCTGCTGGACACCGCCAAGGATGCGCCGCACTCCTTCGTCGTGAGCACCATGCCTTCCCTCGTCGCAACCACCATGCCCTTCCTCGTCGCAACCACGCCGGGCTCCCTGATCGCAAGTATCCCGGACTCCATGATCTCGAGCGTGCCAGACTCCATGTTCGCGAGCCCACTGGCCTCCTCGAGCACGAGCACGACGGCCTCCCTCACTGAGCACACGCCAACCTCCATGATTTCGACCGCTCCGGGATCCCTGATCGTGAACGCGCCAGCCTCCATGATCTCGACCGCTCCGGGGTTCCTGATGGTGAACGCGCCAGCCTCCCCAATCACGAGTGCACTGGCCACTCTCCTTGAGCACGTGCCTGCCAATCCAGATCAGGGCATAACCACTCCAATAAAATCTTCTTCCAATATCATTGTGAGTATACGAGAGAAGTTAATTGCAATTCCTCTAACTTATGTGTTGATTACTCATAACAGTAATTTTAAACTTGCAGCGTTCCTCATTTACTCCTGATGTTGATCCAAGTTTGAAGCCTGTGGTAGGGATGGCATTTGACAACATCATCGATGTGGAAAAATTTTACAAACATTATGCACATGACGGAGGATTTTCGGTTCGTGTTGGACAGCATAAGAAGGCAAATGAGATAATTAAATGCAAGTATTTTTATTGTGCAAGGGAAGGTTATAGAGTGCAGAAGGACAAAAAAGTTATTGATCAATCAGAAAAAAAGAGAAAGAAGACACATAATGTGATGGAAACAAGGTGTGGGTGTGAGGCACACATCTATGTGACCCTTGGTACTGATAAGAAGTACAGGATAGCTTCAGTGGTTGAGCAGCACAACCATGGTCTTGTATCCCCCGTTCACCGCCATTTTATTCGATCCAACCGTCACATTACGGAGAGAGCGAAGAGTGTTTTGCAGAATTGCCACAAAGCTAGTATTGGCACATCCCTTTCATTTAGATTGATGCAGGTCAGTGATGGTGGGTTTCAGAATGTTGGGTGCACGCTGAGTGATCTAAAAAACTAACATCGTGACCTAAGGATAAAAATTAAGGATGCAGATGACCAGATATTTGTGTCTCAGCTTGAGAGAAAGAAGGAAGTCAATTCTGCATTTTTTTATGACTTTGAGGTGGATGATCAGGGAAGACTGATGCGAGTGTTTTGGGCTGATGCCATGAGCAGGAAAAATTATAGTATCTTTGGTGATGTGGTTTCTCTTGATGCAACATACACTACGAACCAATATAACATGAAGTTTGTGCCATTTACTGGAGTCAATCACCACTTGCAAAGTCTTTTCCTTGGAGCGGCATTCATTGCTGATGAAAAGATCGAGTCATATGTATGGTTGTTCAAGATCTTTCTTAAAGCCATGGGAGGAGCAGCACCTCATTTAATCGTAACTGATGAATGTGCAAGCATGAAGGCTGCTATCAATCAGATTTTGCCAAATACCACTCATAGGCTATGTATATGGCATATCATGGAGAAGGTACCTGAGAGGGTCAGTCCATCTCTAAGGGAGGATCAAGAGTTTTGGGACACACTGAACTCATGTGTATGGGGCTCTGAAACTATCGAGGAATTTGAGACACAATGGTATTCTCTCATCACTAAATTTTAGCTCACGGATAATGAATGGTTCTCCACCAGTTTTCTCATTCGTGAATCACGGATCCCAGCATACCTGATGGACATACCTCTCTCAGGCATCCTTAGGACTACATCACGCTCAGAGAGTGCAAATTCCTTTTTCAGTCGTTTCATTCACCAAAAATTGTCGTTCGTTGAATTTTGGCTAAGGTTTGACACAGCTTTGGAATGCCAACGTGAACAGGAGTTGAAACAGGAACACAAAAGCCTACATGGTACTTCTAAATTGAAGACAGAATGGGCCATGGAGAAGCAGTGTAGTTTGATATATATACACATGAAATTTTTACTAAATTTCAGGAACAAATACTAGCCTCAAGAGATCATTGTTTTATTCGAGGTATAACAGATGGTGAGGAGCAAAAAATCTTCACCATTGGCAGCCTATTTGGAAAGGAACGATTGGTTCAGTTCACGAAGTCAAATTTGATGGCGAGGTGCTCATGTAAATTATTTGAGTCTCACGGTGTCCCGTGTCGTCACATCATACAAGTTCTTAGAGCTGATAAACTAATTGAATTACCAGACCATTATATTATGACAAGATGGCAAAAACGGTGTAAAAGGTTTGTCTTCTATATGCCACTATGCAATTGTGATATGTTCTAATTCCTTTTTTTTGCAGGGTTGTATTCATTGATAATGACGGTAACATACTAAAAGACATACCTGCAGATCCTGTTGAGGTGGCAATGCGTAAAAAAATTTCAGATGCGCGCAACATGTTTGAAGATCTTATCCATATGGCAAAGCAATCTAATGAAGGAATGGACTTTTTAACTTCTAGTTTGTCAAATCTACAAGTAGCTGTCAAAGACATGGTACCATCTGTTAGCAGTACCAAACAGGTTGAAATTGAGTCTTTTATTGGTGCAAAAATTCCAAATGAAGTAGTCATTCACCCACCAAATGATCTCAGGTCAAAGGGGAGATGCAAAAGAATTAAGAAAAGCAAGGAGATAGGCAAGGGAAAAGGCACTCGTACGTGCAACAACTGTAAGCAAATAGGGCACCATGATGCACGCAATTGCCCTAATAAATCAGTCCCTTAATATTGCTTTGTGTTGTATTATCTTGTTTGACTCACAACAATATCAATGAGAACAACGTGATATGAGAAGTTTCGGTACTTTCATTCCAGATTTGCTTGCTTTACAATTTCAATTTACAAAGCTCTGTACAATCTCTAAATATCTGTGCTATACAATGTCTGATTTGCTGTGCTATACAATCTGTAATTCTCATGGCTATACAATCTAATTCTCAGGCTATACAATCTAATTCTCTGCTATACAATGTCTAATATCCTGTGCTCTACAGTATTGTCAATCATAAAGAGAGGCAGTAAACCCAGGGCCTTTTGCAAAGAAGATGCAGTGCTACTATTGATGTTCAAACCTGCAATTAGCGCAATAGTCAGAAAGTACCAGAGGCACAACATTCAAATTCACGACGTTGCAATTAGCTGACAACCATCAATGTTGAAACCTGCAATTAGCGTAATACTCAGAAAGTAGACAGGGAAAGCTTCAGTACTACACGATGATGGCATGGGTCTAAGTGGAGTAGGAACAGTTGGATGCCGTGGCAGAGGAGGATGAGGACGCCGAGGTGCCAGAGGAGGATGAGGAGGGCTCTTGGTGTTTGGGGGGCGGCGATATTGCGGCGGCGCTGGTCGGAGGCCAGGGAGATGGCAGGTCCAGGTGGAGGCGCCGGCGTTGAGGCGGGGCCAAGGTGGCGCCACAGCGGGGCCAGTGCGGCGCGACGACGGGGTGAGGGGCGGCGCCTGAAGAGCGAGCTTCTTCTCCGGATTTGGTTGGCCTGCCAGGACTCGGTGGCAATTTGGAAGGAGCTAGGGGACTCATGTGTAAAAGTGCTAGAAACACTGGTGGCAATTTGGTTGCAACGTTGGATTCAGATCCTGTGGCCGAGGTTCAGTTTGCACCGCAATACCGGTTTGCACAGGATCCGGCGCCTATATAAAAATGGTGAGCATAGAGGTCCATCAGACATATGAATATACTCGCACGTAGCTCGAGGTTCGTGGTACGTATAGCTTTTGTGTATAAATAAAATGAAGTGGCGCTGGGTAGCCACTTAGGAGCATTATTCATGATAATGTTTTTCTCAATTAGCTAGGAGTCTGACTATGCAATGGCGATTTGTATGTACAATTTCAGCGTACACCTTGTTATAATGTTTAGATACAAAAGGTTCTAAGTTTTGTTCCGACTGTAAAAACAGTTCCAAACTTGCTTTCGTACTTAGCAAAATGGGTAGATTGTGTTCAACGATTTTGTATTGAGCTTCAAATACGAGTATGTATAGAGAGTTACAAGATATAGAATACATTTCCGTCATAGTTCCGGTAGCGTCGTAGAAAACGGGAGTCTGACCCAAGAGAAAGAAAAATATGGCCACCCTAGGAGAGCCTTTGGGTGTAAAAAGGTTCCCCATTTTTCCTATGATAAAAAATATTATTTTATCAAAAATAATATCACAATTGATTATTTTATTAAAATGATACTTTTTTGTTTCTGGCTAAATTCGATAGAGAAAAATCATTTTTCGTGGTTGGTTGGGCACCCGACTTAAAAATACAAATGACGACTTGTTGCTAAGCCTTGTTACTTTTGAATTGGAATCCACTTATACCTAGGGTTTTGAAGTAATTATATGGTGGTTTCTTTACTATGGACACATGTGGCTGAACAATCATTAAATTTGTTTTGATTTAGCTCTCCCATTGTTTCTCCCACAGCTAGGGAAAATGCAGACCGTTATTACAACCATCACCATAAGTGGTTGTGACGGAAGGGGCAGTGCTTGTTGAGATGCCGTGCATAAGTTGATAATTCTACCACGGTTAGGACTCACGAGGGAGGGAGATGAGGGAGTTGCACCATGGGAGAGTGACGGTGGGTGAGTACCGCAAGCAAAGATTCGTGGGAATCCCGTTTAGAGATTCGGTCAGGGGTGTAACACCTAGTAGAATTTCAACCGTGTGACGACCGGAAGATAAGGTGGTTTAGACAGGTTCGGGCCGCTATGAGTGTAACACCCTACGTCCTGTGTGGTGCTGATAGTTGTATTCAGTTGGATTTGAGTTAGGATCAATCAGATCCCATCCCCTGTACACATTGCCTATCTATTCTATTTATAGCCTTCCCCGTGGGCTCCAGGTAGAGGCGTATCACCTTGAGTGTGAATGCGGCGCCTTATGAGAGACGCCGACCTGCAAGTGGCGCCCGCCCGCCGGACAGGGTCCTGCGCCATGGACCAAGACTGTCATTGCCTGGGGTCCTCCTTGAGGGACCCTGGGATACCCTGAGGTCTCTCCCGGGCTCTACGCATCGCCCGGGCTGCAAGTGGTGCCCGCCCCACCATACGGGGTCCTGCGTCGTGGGCTAGGACTGTCAGGACCCAGGATCCACCTCGAGGGACCCCCGGGATGCCCCGAGGTCTCTCTCGGGCTCTGTGCATTGCCTGGGGTCTTTCCCGTGTACCGCTCAGGATCGTCAGCGCTCTTCTCCACGCCTGTCTGATGTGATGGGCGGCATAAGTGGCGGGGCTCCCCTTGCCATCCATTGCCAGACAACGGGACGTGACCCGGGCGAGGAGGCCCCCTCTGTTCCGGTCGCCGCGCCATCCGAGAGCACGCTTCCCCTGTAATCATGTGGTTTTACGGGGAAAGCGCGCTGCCCACGGGCCTTGCTCGGTTGTAGCAAAGCGGGCGCATTAAATGCACTATCAGGCGATCCCTTCCCCTTAAAGGAACCCCTCTATCCCGGGGAGGTGTTTAGCCTCCCACGGTCTCAGGTTCTCTAGGAGGCATCTCAATTTGGCCCATTACTACTAACGGGCCAGGAGGGCTTTTTAACCCATCTATTCTTGATTTGTCCACGGCCAGAAGGACCCTGCTCCTGTGGCGCTGATAGAGACACAAGTGGATGCAGACATAGTCACATCAAGAAGAGGTGAGATGTGTAATAAAGTAGAAAAGGATGACCGAGAAGAATCATAAAAGATTTTAGAAGACTCTAGAGTTAAAAATATTTATTGCGACGAGCTCATGGCTAATCCCATAGTTATTAGGACCGCACCAGATCAGCGGTCGGACTAGAAAAAATCGGAACCAGAGGCTCCAGTGATTTGCTTCACTTAAAAGTCTGTACCTGCAATCGGACTGGTAAAAACCGGTTCAACCGGTTAGATGTTTTGGTGAAACCGGCGAACCGGGCTGTTCCAATGGAATCGGATCTATTTTATTTTTATTTTTGGATTTTAGATTTGAAATTCAGCAATTGCTTGGACAGCAGATTTAGTTGCTAGATACATGTCAGCGTTCGATTAGTTCAATATTTTATTCTAAGTATCTATATATTTTTCAAGGCATCATACTCCACATCACACATGACCAACAGTTACTTAAGTGCACGAATTATGCACGGGATCGGAAGATAATGCATCGGAACTTCTTCATCGATTTGTTGGCATACAAAGCAAATACGTATCAGAAAATACTGCCTAACAACATAAAACATTATCTTAGCTGTATCACTAGAAAAGATACAAAATAGTTTTTGGTGGCTATGAATATTGTGGAGCGTCTATTTTTTTCTCAATTAAGTAAATAGTTCTTCAACAAAGCATTATGGATTGTTAATATTTTACGGCCGCATTTGGACACTATTAATTGTTCTAACTAAGTGTTATGTGTATTGTGCTATAAATCTTTTTGCCACCCATAGCAACGCATGGGCACGAACCTAGTATATCTTAATACTCAAGGTGCACTCTAACATTTTTAGTGTCAAATAAATAAAACACAAGATAGGTGATATAGTCGGGGGTTGTGCTAACCAATCTTAAATATTTTCATCGTAATTTTAGTCTATTATCTATTCACCTGAGATTTTGGTTATTGATATTTACTAATAAGTGGTTGTGTAAACAAATGTTAGTGTTTGTGCCTATCCTTTTGCTGCAATCACTATTAAGATTCGTCTCATATAAATCAGCTTTTCAAAACAAATGTTGGTGTAATACATCATTGTGCTTTCGTCTTGGTCAAAAATGTCGTTCTCCCTTTCTCTATCAACAACATAATTTTTCCGGCTAAAGTGGTCACCCATATGTAACCTAGTATTGAAGCCAAGATGTGTTAGTGGATCTACCATAATATGTTTCACAGTAGTTTTTTTGTTAGGACAATCTGAAATACAATTAGTGGTTACTATTTATTGGAAAATAGCTTTACAATATTTTAGTTGGGCTAGCCCTTTTGTACACATATTGCAATGTGAAATCACTCTCCACGTGTTAGGTATTAGATTGTTGGGATGCAAATATCTTGAAGCGCTACACTGTTTGCCAACGCATGTTGCTGGCTGTCTAATGCTAACATTCCATATCCATTCCATTTTGCACCCCGATCATTCTATCTGTCGGGTGCGCTGGCATCCAATCTCCAGCTAGCACGACAGTGAAAGCTGAAGCAGAGCTGGAATACGCATTTGATTAGCATTTAAATTTCTCAATCATATCTTGTGTGATCTGTGGACTGCTACGCATAAGTGTGGTTCCTGTTATATGATGGCGAAAATATGGGCCACTGGCTTAGCCATGTCATGTACGGTGGTTGCAGGGGCGGAGAAAGGAGATCTAAGATGAGGACGGTTTTGCCTCGTTAATTTGAGGTCCCTCCTGCTGTGAACACCGATGAGAAAAACAGAATATTCAAGAACAGTAGTTTGTCATCTGTTGATACATATTGATAACATGGACGTTTGGTTCTAGAAAATTACCAATTGGTCAAAATCATTTTATAGAATATATTTTTTAAATAATTATTGAGTTACATGCACCAACCAATTCAACTCAAAATCTTAAGTTGATAAGGAAAGGTGGGAAATTCACTTTTACTTCAACACTCCCCCTCACGTACAGGCTCCCTCGGGCCTCGAATGTGTAAATCAGGAGTCGACTGTAATTATTTTATTTAATTGCACCTATGAGGATTTAAACTCGAGTTCTCTGGTTTTGATACCATATTGAGTTGTATGCACCAACCTATTCAACTCAAAATATTAAGTTGATAGGGAAAGATGGGCAAGTGAGACTTCAACAATAACCCTATGGCCACATATACTTGATACTTTGGATTAGGTTTTGGTCATTTTTTTTGGAATTTTTTATAACCAATAAGTTTGTAAATAGTCTGGTAAGATGAAAATAATCATGTGTAAGGTTTTCTTGAAAAGCATTTTCATAATATCAGTTAATATCATATGATTTAACAGACTAATATAAAATGGTTTTTGAAACTTTACATTTTAGACCATTTTATTGTACAAAATGTTAACTATTTGCGACTGATGGAAGGAGTAGAAGGATTAGTATGAGACATGCTGCGTGCCTGTGTCGTACATGCTTACAAACATAGTGACAAATGTGGCAAAAACAATCTTGAAGTATACCATAAAATTTTTTGTATTGATTTGGTAGAATATGTATGGTTCATGGGATCGTGGTGACAGTTTGTTACATACAGGGCATAACGAAATTAAACACTGGGGTGTTTGGACCAGCAACTTGGATATCGTGGAGGGGACTTGCGGGCACTGTTGAGTAGTATTAAAGAGCAGATCATACGGAATGGACCAACCGAAATATACCCTTCAATAATATGACCCATAACTGTGGCAGTACCCCCCTTTTTCTCTTTAAACATCCATCCATCCATGCATTGTCGATCAACACGCGTAGCTGCTGCGAGGGATCCGTCCATGGATCAGGGCAGACGAGCACGTCTGCCGGCCCGATCTCCCTCTCCACGATCTGTCGTCGTCTCTGTTACCGGCGGCGCGCGTCAAACCGGCCGGCGGCCATCTCTTACGGCGCACGCACGGGGCTGGCCTAGATAGCTTGCGCCGGCACGGCGCGGATCGCAAGTAATGCGCGAGGCAGCCGGCAGCGACTGAATGGGCACACGATCCGTTGTCCGGCCATTGACGACGACCGGCGGCTAGCGCGCTCCGGATTCTCCGCTGGCGGCCTGCCCGTGCTGCCAGAATCGCGGGTGGGCGCCGAGCGAGGCTTCCTTGCGGTTGCTGGACCGCGCCGCCGTGCAGGAGCAGGATATGTACCCGTGCAGTGTGTGTGCCCATGCATGCATACTTTCGGTCGGGGATTATGCTTTTGGTTAAAAAAAAAAGTAGCTGGGAGCCAGAGCTTCTAGAAGCTAGTGGTAGAACCAGAGCGAGCCAGCACGTGTTGGCCCAACAAAATACACTTTGCAAACAGTGTGTGCCCGTTCGTGGTGGATTTTGTTCACGCGCCATCCATCCTGGAGGGCCCAAGAAGGCCTTCCGGAGCAGAAAAGCCCGGCCCGTTATCGTCTCTTCATCATCATGGCCGGTCACCGAGGACGACCGACTGTCGTGTCGTATGGCAGCACGCCATGCGTGGAGTTGTGCAGGTGCGGCCTCAGAAGTCAGAGCTGCGTGCGCTGTTGGAGCCTGAGGGAGAGCAGAGTCCCTGCGGACCGCGAACCGTGCATGGGAGGGGAGCTTTTTTCTTTTAAGGCATAAAAAAAATAAAATTCGAAAAAGGGAGCCGGATGGGAAAAATTCGGGAACCTCCCACCCACCCAGCGGGCGGGAGGTTAAAAAAATTTCGAGACCCCTCCCAAGGGCCTTTTCGCGAATAAAAAAGTTTCTTATTCGCGAAGAGGTCCCTGAGGCAGGCATCCCGTCCGGCCAGTGGGCGGGAGGCATCCCGCCCGGCCAGTGGGCGGGAGGTTCCTGCTTATGATTTTTGTTATATTTTCTTGGAATTTATGTTTTTGTTATATTTTCTTGAAATTTATATTTCACAAACTATTTGAAATTCAGACTTTTTTATGTATGCATATAAAATTTTAATTCAATTTTACGAAGAAGATTACGGTATCTAAAACTCGTACGAAGATGGTTAAACGATAACGTTTTGCAACGTAGAATCCAAATATTACGATAGTACGATACATGAAGCCATTAAAAATAAAATAATATGATAACAAACAAGTTTAAATATACAAATGCCAAGTCACAGTTATAATTACAAACACAAATACTGATATGTCTTTAGTCAATGCGGCAAATATTACAAATACACATCCAGGTCTGATATAAACTCAACGCGGGAAATATTACACATGAGCAAACAACGTTCAAATAAAATTACAACTAAATGATGTCTGATGATGTAGTAGCACTCGATCGGCGACGTCTTCCACTCCTTGATGCAACCAGAGGTCTTCCATCTATAGCATCACCTGTAGGGCCAGCTTCAGCAGAATTGGGGCCAGCATCATTGTTTGGACAACGTTTATACGTGTGTCCAATCTGATTCATGCACTGCAGCGCTGTATCCTCGGACAGAGCTCTGACTCACAGTGCTGTATCCTCGGACAGAGCTCTGACTCATCTATATCATTACGAATACGCCGTGTCTGACGGCGCCCTCTCTTAACCCGTACTGATCTTGGGTCTGGAATATATATAACAGGATTCGCTGTCTCAGTGAACGAACCTTCTGTTTTGCACTTCACGCCTTGCTGTACGAGATGGTATACTTGTACTTTTTCTGAATATACCTGATAATAGACTTTGGTTCATATAACATGTTCTCTACTATCATCCCGTACATCTCATTTGCGATGTATTACAATGTAAGGTTGCGATGGGTCTTCTGCACCCCCGGCAAATGACATGTGTGCTGAGTGACAATTGAGCATTCCCAATAATCTTTCCATTTACCTTTATAAGCATGCACCCGCCATGGACACCCCTCCTTCACACATACCACATCGTACTTACGAGATTTACACTCGACTGTTTTAAACTCTCGCATAAGAGAGAGACCAGCACTTAACATCTTTCTTGACCTCTTCAATTGAGTGGTACCTCGCACCCTGGACAATTTCATTCTCCCTGCAATCTGAAGGCACGCTAGATCCGTCATCTACAACAAGATGACTGAAGTCGCTGCTTACCCATTCTTCAGACACATCATCGTCATCATCAGACGAATCGGCATTCATTGCTTCATCCAATTCACGTTCTTCGTCTTGCAGCTGTTCAACAATAAAGGGTATGTTCTCGCCCTCATCAGCCACGCATTGAGGTGCTGTGGTACCACCTGCCTCAATGTTTGCCTCCTCAAATTCTTCATCAATATTTTCATCCCCCGGAGCAGCTTCAATATTTATCAAAGGGTTCTGGTGCACACTGACAAGAAGTATCAATGGCCACTGCCAATGACTTGCATTTTGCGGATAAGTTAACCAGTCCTCGTTGCTTGCAAGTGGCATCAGCTCCCAGATCAAAGCGTGAGTGGTACGATTTATGACGCACTGAACACTCACAATGTGTATCTCCTGATTAATTCTTAATCCCCTCATTAACCAGTTGCATAGGGATTCAAATGTTCTCTCGTGTGGTCTGGTAATTTCTCTGACTGCACAGTTGAATTCACTTAAATCTACCCCATTCGGCCCATAAATTATATTTCCTTCTCCGTAATATATACTGAAAATACCCTTCTCGGAAGACATCTGTCAATCATTAATAAACTAGTTATACTACATATTAATACACAACGACCCTAAGTTTCAGTGATTCCCAGATTCTATTTTCCAGAATCTAAACTATTCAGAATATAAATTGTACTAAAAATAATTGAAAATACTAAAAACTATTCAAAACATAACTACTCTAAGAAATATTTCCTAGATTATAGTTATTTTCAAGTAATTATACGGCTAGAATGAGAATATATCTCCAAATCGACGTGTGAACAGGGCTTCGCCGCTTCCTCTTCTCTCTTCCTCTCCTCCCTTTCTTTTTTTCTGGTTTTTGATTTTTGCTGAATAAAATGACAATTTTGGAGCAGGTGGGGCTTATATAGCCAGGGGGGACCTCTCGCCCGACCAACGGGCGGGATGCCCCTCGGCACCACCTCCCGCCCGTTGGACGGGCGGGATGCCCCCGTAGGGACCTCTTCGCGAATAAGATAACTTTCTTATTTGCCAAGAGGCCCTCGGGGGACCTCCCGCCCGCTGGATGGGCAGGAGGTCCCCGGCCCCACGTTTCCCGCCCGATCAACGGGCGGGAGGTATCTATTTTTCGAATTATTCCCAACCAACTCCCCTTTTCCGAATTTAATATTTTTTTATTTTTTTTAAAAAACTCCATGGGAGGGCACATCGATCATTACCATCATACTGTGTGTGCTTCCAGACGGGTTTCCTTGCCTTCCTTCCCAGGACTGTTGGTAAGTTGAGTCGTCAGACCGGCCCATCGCGCAGCTGAAAACAAGCCCATGCCAGCCCAACTAGCGCGACAGAGAGAGGCTGGCTGGCGCATGTGCCAATCGCACAGAGAGGCCCGCCCATTTCTCGTTTCCTTTTCTTTTTCCTACCCATAGAACTACGGGATCTGATCGATTATTACCACAATTAATTAGTGTTCCTTCTGACATTTTGAATACACAGATCGGATCGAGAAGAAACCATATCAAACCTCTCGATCGAGCTAGCTAGCGAGGCTACCTAACGACCGGCCGGACGATGCAATGCAATGCAATACCCAAGTTGCTTGATCGATTAGTGGTCGTCTCGCCCGTCTTGTTTACTAATTTACTCCAAGTCCCGAACCAATAATACGTACGATAATGCGAGTCGCAAAGCAGGTCTGAACCTGCTGTTGGCATGGTGTCTTCTCTCTGGCCCTCCAGCCTCCAGTCGAGGATGAACACGCACGCATTCCGTGCAGCTGCAGGGGGTAGCACTAATTATTGGCGGTGGTTGCTCGGGATCGACTTGATCGGGAGCACGAACATGCATGATCGATGATCCTGGCCGGGGCATGTGCATACTGACGGTGTATTCTTCAGGTAAGTCGCACTCGCACATGCATGCCAGATCAGTAATCCCGCATTTTTTTTTTTGAAGGAGTAAACTCTGCTTTAAAAGAAAGCCACAAGGTTTGATACGAAAGATGCACTGGGGATTCCAGTTTTACAGAAAGCGTAACACAAGCAAAGAAACACAAGATTAAGATTACAGCCCCTCAATGTCTGATATGCGATCTTCTCGAGGTCTTGGTAATCTCGCCCGTGCCTGAAACTTCCCCAAGATCTCCACCATCTCGTCCTGATCAGTTGATTTCAGCAGCAAGCGCCATCTCTGCAGAAAGGAGATACTGGAGTATAAAATCTGTAGAGGATCCTTAGGGAAAGAATGCTCAATGGCCATTCTGTTCCTCCCAAAAGATCAGGGTACTGAACCTTGAGAGGAACGTCTCCACACCACACGTCCTCCCAAAAGGAGGTGTTCCTCCCATTTTTTACTCTGTGGATAGCCCCCCACTTAAACAAGTGCTTGATTTTGTGCAAACCTTGCCAAAATTGAGAGGAGCCCATGCTTCTCGAGTTGAAGAAATTGTCATCAGGCATGTATTTTGCTTGAGAAGCTTAAATCAAGTCTCATCAGAACCCTTCATCAATTTCCAAATCCATTTAGAAAGAAGCTAGTATTCAGCATCCCCAGACCTCCCTGGTCCTTGGGTCTGCAGATTGTGTCCGTTTTTGCCATGTGGTATCTGAATTCATCTGAGGCCCCCTACCAAAAGAAATTACTTCTATGCTTATCCAAGACATCATGTGCCCCCTTCAGCATCAAGTAGAAACCCATTGTATACATGAGCAGACTAGATAAGCAAGAATTGGTGAGAACCAAACGAGAGGTGCTTGCATTTCCAAGGGTCAAGCCTCTTTTTCATCTTATCACCCAGATCAGCAAAGGCCTGAACCCCTAGTCTCTTGTTGGAAATTGGAATCCCCAAGTATTTCATTGGCCATTCCCCCAATCTACAGTTTAGCATATTGGCCAGTTTCTCCTACTCTTCCTGATCCAATCCAAAACCATACACATCGCTTTTATGAAAGTTGATTTTGAGCCCTGACAACCATTTGCAGCAGTATAAGATCAGTTTCAGATTTGTCACCGCATGCTCCGAGGCCTCAGACATGATAATTGTGTCATCTGCGTAGTGGATATGTGTGATCCCCCCGGAATCAGATTGTCTAGTACTCCAGTAATGATTTTCTTAGCAGCAGCTTTATCCAATGGCGCTCTTAGGCACCGTATTGAAGAGCATTGGCAAGAGGGGATCTCCCTGCCGCAGCCCTTGATAGGTTCTAAAGTACGGGCTCCTTCGCCCATTGACATTGATACAGACTCTACCCCCGCGCAAAGTCTGCATCACCCAACCGATCCATTTATCCGAGAACCCTTTCCCTCGCATCACTTCCTCTAAAAAGTCCCACTTAACCTTATCATAAGCTTTTTCAAAGTCAATTTTCAGAATCAGACCCCTCTTTTTTGTTCTCTTCAACTCATGTATAACTTCATCAGTCACCTTTGGCCTATCATTCCAGAATCTCTCTGACAACTTCAGCCCAGCAGAGGAAGAGCTCCCAAACAGCATCTTCTAAAAGGAGGTAACATGTTTTTCAATATCTTCCTGAGAGTGGAAAACCCCGTTATCAGTCTCTAGGTTCTTGATCAAGTTCTTCCTCCTACTACCATTGGCAAACTTCTGGAAGAACTTGGAGTTAGTGTCCCCCCTCAACGCCCAGTTCTCATCCCCCCCTTTGCTTCCAATAAATCTCTTTCCTCTGGTAGATATGCTCCAGCTTATCTTCCAACTCATACCTATATTCCCACTCAACAGGAGTTAGCCCTATTTTTTCAGCTTGATCATCAGCTTTTGCTCACCACTTTTCTGTATATTCCAGCCCTTCATGAATTGCCACATGCTGCATAGGCTCCCATGACATGCATCAATAGCCTTACAGTGTTCTGATCTTTTTTCCTTACTTTGCAACCACTTTAATTGGACCAAAGGAATAAAATCTGGCACCAGGGTCCATTGCTTCTCAAAATAAAAATATCTGGTTCTTGGAGGAGGATCCTCTCGTGAGTCAAGAACTATGGGCCAATGGTCAGATCCCACCCTAGTTAAGCACCAAGCTGAACAGAGTGGAAACTTGTCCTCCCAGGAGAGAGGCATCAGACACCTGTCCAAGGTAACCATTACTGGGGAGGTCTGTTTGTTAGTCCAAGTATGTTTAGGTCCTAACCTCTTGACCTCTCTCAGCTGGTACTTGCCTATCCAGGAGTTGAAAGCATCCATCAGACCAAAATTGTAATTATCAGAGCTTTTCTCCTTCATGCCTCTAATTAAGTTGAAATCTCCCCCAATTAAAAGAGGCAACACCCCTCCGCTGCACACCACACTTAATTCCTCAAGAAAGACCCCAGCAAACTCATGATTTGCTGGGCCATAAACCACCACCAGCTGCCACCTGAAGTTGTTGTTTCTATTTCTCAGAGTTACCACAATGCAATAATCAAGGAGTTCATGATCTTCCACTTCACATGAGTTCCCATTGACTCCTATCAAAATTCCACCTGACCTCCCCTTGGCCGGTCAATAATCCCACATTCGTCACGTCTAAATGATTTGGGGTACATGCATGCATGTTCTCGCTCCTTCCACAGTCCCACTCCTCACAGAGGATTATATTGCTCTTCTTCCGTTGTGGCAGCAGTTCGTCACGAGTAGTTTAGACATCGATCAGCTAGTTAGCAGGGTCGTCGTCACCAATACGCGCGCGCGCATAGCTTTGCTGGTTCTGAAAGAGAGAGTTAAGTTGACAAGCTTAATTAGTTCCCTGATCCTAGCTCAACTGTTTACGGCACCGCTGTCTAGTGATTCCAAAACAGTTTACTGCTTGGTCAACTGTAGCGGGTGTTCCAAGTGTTTTGGGTGTTTACTGTTGAGTGAGTGTAAGTAAAAGGTACGTACAGTTTAAATAAAAAAATTAAAAACTCACACTCATCAGTGGGGTGCCACCGTTGCATTTACTATGAGAAATCCCAAACAAATAATTTCTTCTATGCTATTAAAAATTTAACTCATCTCTTTTATACCACTAAAAATTAGACTATCCTTTGACTGCCATCCATTTTAATTTTCTATTCCTTATATTACAGTTGGGTTGTCGGCCTCCTCGTTTGTTGTCAGCTTCGCTGCTGGCTGCATGTACCTTTTGGACGGCCGTGGGAGCAGTGAAAAGACCGGCGGACTGCGAAAGTAGGCCCGTATGTTGAGATCCTGATGATTTAGAATATTTGGTTTCGGAGTGCTAAAATTTAGTCATGTCATATCAAATAGAATTTTATTATTTAAAAATATTAAATAAAATCTAATTATAAAACTAATTGCAGAATATTTGGATCAATTCACGAGATGAATCTAATGAGGTATATTAATCCATAATTAGTGGATAGTTATTGTAGCATCACTGTTGCAAATTATGGATTAATTAGACTCATTAAATTCGTCTCGCGAATTAGCACCCATTTGTGCAAAAAGTTTTGCAAACAGATTTTATTTAATACTTCTAAATTGGATTTTTTTATTTTTAACTTTTTTAAATTTTATTTTAAAAATAACACACCAGAATAAATATTTGCAGATCTAACCCTTTTGATCGCGCCAGTGCGCTTGGCGTGATAAAAATATGTTGTCACGCCACATGCATTGGCTTGACAAGGTGTGAGCGCTGGGGAGGGATCTGCTAGCGCATATTCCACGTGTCAAGCATGTCACGCCACTCCCACCGGCGTGATAGTGCAATCCTGTCACGCTACCTGCCGGCGCGACAAGGTCTCACGTTAGAAAAATTATATATTTTTCATATGAATTCGGATGAATATAATTTTTATATGAAAATTGTAGTCCTCGATAAGATCTACAACTTTGTAGTTTGGAGTGTTTTCATTTGAAGTCAATAAGACGCTTAAATAATTAATTTAAATTTTAAACAACATATTAAGCACTTGTGCCTCTATCGGATCGTCTCCAACTTAGTAGCACAAGTGTCATTCTTAGCATTTCTTAGCACATCATGATCAATTGAAGCGCTAGTCCTAGAAATGTTTACCCATGGTACAATTCTTACCAATATATCCCTTTGCCCCCACAAGTGTAGCATATACGGTGCTTGTACTTGTAGGATGCCTTCTCATCTAGCTTAGTTCTTTGCCGTTGTGCCTCTTTCTTGATAACATGAGACCTTCATTCTTCATGTTGGTATATGATGCAACTTCATGAATCTTTTCATTGTAATCATAACACTTCCTCTTGCTTCTTCTTGTTCTCTTCTTTGAAAGTGTGGTCTTTTCATCAACCTTGTTAGAACATATGGAGGCATAGTGTTCCATATTGGAACACTTGTAACACTTTACACGAGCCTTCTTAGTTTTCTTTTATTGATTCTCCCTCATGTCCTTTACTTCTTTCTTGACGAAGCAATCTCTTACATGGTGTCCTTCTTTCTTGCACCCAAAGCAAGAGAAATCTTGATCTTATTTGCCATTTGCCCCTCGTTCTTGATCTTGTTGGACTTGTCCCCGGTTTGGTTCCTATTAAAATCGGATTCTCGATGGAAAAAAGCGAGAATCCTGCCAAACGCCTCGATTCTAAGCTTGATTTTTTCCACCGTTGCTTCTCTGGAAATCCCGAAATACACTAGGGGAGCGCTTTTTCTGGTCAGGATCCTTTTCCTCGATTCCCAGGAAAGCGAATGCATTTTCCTCCGCATACCTCTCCCTCAGCTCCCCACCCCGTGCGCCTTAACCTCTCCCTCGGTCCTCCTGACCCCTCGCTCTCCTCCCACCTCTTGTGCCAATGCCGGCGGTCGTTCCTCCAGGCCGAGGCCTGGCCAGCGCCTCTCCCTGCTGCCGGCCCCTCTGCACCGGCCGCCGCCCCCTCTGCGCTCCTCCCCATCTCCAGGCATATCGCCCCTCTTCCCTTGGCTCGACGCCCGGCCAGCGCCCCTCTCTGCACCGGCCGCCGCCCCCTCTGCACTAGCCGCCACCCCTCCCCATCTCTAGGCACGTCGCCCCTCTTCCCCTGGCTTGACGCCGGCCAGTGCCCCTCTCTGCACCGGCCGCCCCCCTCCCCATCGCCTGGTCGTCGCCCCTCCTCCCCAGGGTCGCCGCCGAACAGGGGCACACCATCGAGCCCTCATCCCCAGTCGCGAGATTCATCCTCACAGGTGTTCCTCCTCAGATCCAGCTGGATTGAACTTGCTGCAGGTGCTTCAAGGTGATTTTTCTTCCTCCTCATATATGAGTGCACATATTTGATTTGATTTTGGTCTATGAATGCACACTGTGTACACAATTTTCACCCCGGATGATAAGCAACCGTTCACAATAGGTGATAGCCATGTTTCAGAATTGCTGCTCATCATTAAGATTTGAATGCTCTGCATGTAGATCTTGGGGTCAATAATGTATACATGTTTGTAGAAAATTTAGTCCTACAAGCAAGAAATTGTGATAATGTTAACCCTATATTTTGAGTAGATGGAAAAAGGAGCGAAGGTTGTGGCGAAATGGGATGCATTTGCTGCCAAAACTTTTAATGATATTTGTGTGGAAGAAGTTCTCGCTCATAATAGGCTCCAACATTGTTTGAACAACATTGGGTATGCGAGTCTTGTAGGTAAGTTTTTTGAACGTACCAAGAGACCTTACAATGAAGGGCAAATGAAGAATACGAGAGCTACCGGCTTGGGTAGGGATCCTATGACAGGGTGTATCGTGGCGGATGGCAAATGGTGGAAAGATCAAAATGATGTGACTATACATTGCAGATTTTCAGTTTTTGAAATACAAAAAAGTTACCAGTTTGAATTTACAAGGTTATTACATTACTTTTCAGGCTATGCCCGGTTGTATATGCTTTAGGGATGCACCACTTGAGCATGAGGAGCAAATGCGGATTATGTTTGAAGCTGTTAGTGTTACAAACGAAACATCATTTGTTTCTTCGAATGGAGAAGGTGGTGGCCAAGAAGATGATGGTGGTCAGAATAACAGTGAGTTAGAGAGGGAAGGGCAGGTCCCTACTCCCCCAAATGTCACTCCAACTTTAGGGAAGAGGCCAGCTCCATTATCCCCCAAGGGAAAGAAGAAGAAGACCTTTAGGGATCAGTGTATGAAGCGTTCAGTGGATGCATATGAGAAGAAAGCTGAAAGTAGCAATAATTCAGCCACCTCAAATGTTGTTGACAGTGTTAGGGAGGGAATTGGTAACATTTTGGATCAAGTGATCAAGGATGGGGCTGAAGAAGGCAGTGATGAACATTACTACGCCACACAACTTCATATAAAGAAAGAGTACCGTGATGTGTTCATTACTTTAAAGACATCTAATGGGAGGTTAAATTAGCTAAGTAGGGCATGTGAAGATAGTAAGAAGCACTAGTGTATTTGTTTGAGACATTTGATTTCTATTTGCTGTTTGCTTGAGACATTTTATTCCTATTTATTGTTTGCTTGAGACATAATAACTTGCCTGTGTTGTATGCTTGAGAGACAATAATTTCCTTTTGTATGTTTGATATAATAATATTATATGTTGCATGTGTTGTATATGATTCATGTATTTACTTTTTTTTGTAATAGATAAGTGACTCAGATGATGATTTCCTGGTGGCGTATTTGGCTTTGGAGTGCATGGGTTCTGGATCAACTGGTAGGAAGGCACCAATTCCTGATAATATTTCTGTTATGACTGGGATCTAATGGGTTGAGCTAACTCTAGCGGATCCAGTTGAGTGCTATAATATGTTCAGAATGTCAAGGTCAGTTTTTCTACATCTCCATGACACATTGGTACAAAATTATGGGTTGAAATCAAGTCGAAAAACATGTAAGAAGGAAGCATTAGCCATGTTTTTGTGGATGTGTGGTGGTCCTCAGTCATTTAGGCAAGTTAAGAATAGGTTCAAACACTCATTGGAAACAATTAGTAGAAAGGTTGATGAAGTTGTAGATGCTATTATTGGATTGGCTTTTCACAATATTAGGCCAAAAGATCCACAGTTTGGAACAATTCATCCTAAGTTGCAAGAAGCAAGGTTTTGGCTTCATTTCAAAAATTGTATTGGTGCCATCGATGGCACGCATATAAAAGTTATTATTCCGGCATCTGAACAACCAAAATATATTGGTAGGCATGGTTATACTTCACAAAATGTCATGGCTGTTTGTGACTTTGATATGAGATTTACATTTGTTGTCACTGGCTGGCCTAGGTCCATACATGACACTCGAGTATTTTTGGATACTCTACTCACATACCAGAACCAATTCCCAAAGTCTCCCAATGGAAAGTACTATCTTGCAGACTCTGGATATCCTAATAGAAAAGGGTATCTTGCACCTCATAAGGGACAAATGTATCATGTTTCGGAATGGCAACATCACCAACCAGTAGGAGAAAAAGAAATGTTCAATCAAGCACATTCATCACTTAGAAATGTGATTGAACGTTCATTTGGAGTGTTGAAGATGAAGTGGTGTATCTTGTTGCACTTGCCTAGCTATTCTATTACCAAACAAGCAAAAATTATAGTTGCATATAAGGCTCTTCACAATTTTGTTAGAGAAAATACCAATGAAGATCCAGATTTCAACTCCGATGTGCAAGATGATGTTACCGGTGGCAGCCAACCTACCATAATCGATACTAGTGCTCCAGGAGATGACATTGATATGGGTGCCTTTCGTGATGCTATTGCTGCGTCCATGATGTCTTGATATCATTGTAAAATTGTATTACTTATTAATCTATGTTCATCATGACTATTATTTATTAGTTTATTTTATCATTATTGTGTGTTTTATGACTATAATTCTACTATAACAAAATTCTGGTACTAATAATATACATAGAATTGAAAATGGTAGAGAAATCCGATCAAAATGAGCTATTACAGGACTCAGGGGCATATAGGTCATTTTACAGTCAGAACAGACAATCCAGTAGAAATAATCTGGATTGCCAAACACCCCAGATTCTTCAGACAACAGATTCTCCAGACAGCGAATTATCAGAAAGTCTTGATTCTCAGATCAGCGATTCTCACGTAAGCGAAACCAAACAGGGCCTTGATCTTCTTGTTGGAGTTTGTCTCATGTCCATGGCCCTTATGCTTCTCATTTTCACCTACATTATCCAAGTCACTAATAGTGCTCGGGGATATATTTTGTTGAGAGCAACAAGGATTAGCACAAGCTAAATTAATATGAACTTGAGAGCATATTGTAACATCCTGATTTTTACCACTGGAATAAAATATAATAATTTTTTTATTTATTAACTTGGTTACAATAAGCCATGTAAAATAATACTAATTCTTACATATGTGACAAGACAAATTATTTCCTTTCATTTTCCCTTCTTTGCGCCAACTCATTTCCTAACCCTCCTGGTGTCATCCTAATTAATCCTCCCTCTCCCAATACAAGTCCATGTAAGCTAGGAAGCTAATGCACTTTTTCTTCCTGTAGTGCTCACGCTAGCTTCTGGATGACAACTTGGATATTGCAAAAAGCCCCTCGTCTCCTCCGTTTGTGCATGCAGACCAAAAGCTAATTAGCTTCTTCTTCCTCTAGAAACAACAATAGACGACGCCATCACCAGTGCAGCAGCAAGCGTGCCATGGAAACCTCTCGAGCTGCCGTACGCCGCAATAACTCTCAGACAGCCGGAGCACCTAACTTCCCCGCCTTAATGCAACTTTCTAGTGCGAGCCGACCTTGCCGAGGAGGAACACCATGCTGCCAGCTGTGAGGTGACGCCACGAGAGAGAGAGAGAGAGAGAGAGAGAGAGAGAGAGAGCAGCCCGGCGAACCTCTCGTGCTCGCTCGACCAACCGGCCGGCCACCGCAATCACCGCCGAAGATGTGCCCCACCTCGATTCAAGTGCTCTGCCAACCTTGGGGAAAGCCACGCATGCGCTGTGCCGGTGTCACCGCGCACAGTCTCCTGGCCGAGATTTTTCTCCGCTCGAGCTTCCTTCCTCCGCCTATAAAAGGGGCCGAGGCCTTCGCCGGGAAGCCTCGCACCTGCCCCAACTCCCTGTCATTCCTCCACAGTCTCAAGTCGATCTCCCTGTGCAGCGTCTCCCTCCACCAGCTAAGTCGCAGGTGAGCTAACCCGTAGTCCCGAGCCCCTCTTGAACTTCCTCTTCCACCAATCACTGGACACTCTCCTTTCTTTTCCCTGTAGCTGAATCGAACACTTGGGCGCTGCCTGTAGAGAGCGAGTGAGAAGAAGAAAAGAAAGACACCCTGTACTGAGCCCTCCGTCCTTTCTCCAGAGCAAACATGTCCAAGAAAACAAGCAAAAGCCACTACAGCTGGTACTAGCCACTAGCATTAAATAATGGGCCCCTTGCCAGACCAGGTCACCCCAGTGACTCACGAAAATGCCAATCCCATAGCCACGTGACCCAAAGGACAACAAGCTAGTACTTAACTATTTCATATTTAATTCCAACACCAGCTTGTAAAAATTAATAAATCACACTTACTAACCCAATTTAATCTGATTCTTTTTCCTGAACTCAACGATAATTAAAATTTTATTTTATACAACTAAATTTGTGTGATGTACTGATGGATGTTTTCCTTGCTTGTATGTTTGTTTTCACGTGACGCCATCGATCAGAATCGATTCCGAAAGAAAACCCGGAGGAGCCAGGAGACGAGGAGCGCGACGACGCGGACGCGTACCGGAGTGAAGGCAAGTTCCATCGATCCCTACGTGAGCGGTTGCATCCAAGTGAGGATGTTTAGTTGTAGCCTTGGTCTAGGATCGATTACATATATCGGTACTTGAGTGACTGAGTGTGCTTATGCATGCATATGAGTAGTTACATATTTTCATGGTTGAGGCTAGAACATGAAGGGATTTGGCTGAGACCGGGGCAGCTGGGTGCGCTGGAGACGGCGCTACCGTGGTGGTGGACTGGCGGCTGAGTGCTACCGCGGTGGTAGACTCGAGTGGTGTGGGTCGGATTTAGCCTAATCCCACTGGTTAGCCCGATGGTCGCAGGGATGGTTTACCGGTATAGACCATTGGGGTCAGGGCCCGAGGGTTTGTGCGGCCGGGCTGGGGCGTGACCACGGCTGGGTGTCGGCTATGACGGTTGTCCGTTCGGGCAGTCATGCGTGTGGGTACAGTGTACGACCTCTGCAGAGTGTATAATCCATTCGAATGGTCCATGCCCACGGTTTGGGCAGGCTACGGTGTGGTCCTAACAACTAGCGAGCTACCTGTTATGGGTTTTGTCTGGAAGGTTTGTATATAATCGATTACATTGTTAATAGATGGTGCATGGTATGCATCTTGCATGTCATTCCCCTCCCGTAGGGCGAGGTGGAACTTGCTGAGTACTTTTGTACTCACCCGTTTATGACTTATTGCAGAGGACCATGATTTCGTACCTGAGGAAGGTGAGCAGTTCGTGCCCTATACCCAAGTTTGGAGTGGTGCCGTTGTAGTAGAAGCCACCATGTCAGATGAAGAGTTCGCCCTTGCGTTTATCACCGCTACTTTTGTATTCCTAGTTTATATTATTATTGTAATCAAACGTATTAAATAAAGCTATGTACGATGTGGCACCACTTGTGTAATGTATTTTCACCGGAGACTATTTTCTGGTGTTTAAATACATATTTAGCTCCGGTTGTTTGGACCGGGACGTTTCACATATGCACTTGTACATATGAGGTTGGTAGGATTTTACCGAAGTTTTCATCACCTCATGAGCTATGTCTAGCATTGCATGAGAATCTACAAGTTTTTCATGAGTGAATGAAAGATCATCATATTTCTCTTGTAAGCCCACATGCTTGCTAGTGAGATCCTCAACTTGAGCTTTTAGCTCACAATTACTTTTATCCAATTGGACTATACAAGAGATAGAGTTAGTTGCACAAGCATACTCAATTGATAATTTTTCATACCTTTCAACCAAAGTCACAATAGAATTCTTTAGTTCCTCATGCTCTTTGGTTAGAGCATTTAACTCCTTAATCTTGTCAATGAGACGCTTTTATTGCCTCAAAAGACTTCCTTTCAAACCATCACAATCAATCACTCTAACTTTATTCTTTTTTCCTTTCAGCCATGAGACACTCATTGGCTTTAGGAGTACTATACTAAATGAGTTAATCAAGTTCAATTATTGTTCAAAAAGATTTGAATTTGGGCAAGTGTTTGAAGAAGGGAAATATGACCTAGTCATTTTGGAGAGTTTCAAGTTTGAAATTTAGTTAGTCAGTGAAGTTGTAGCCAATATAAAAGTTGTAGTATGAATCATGTACTACAACATGGAAGAAGGTTTGAATAAAAAATTGAAGTATTTGAGTTGGTTTCAAATAGACAAAACATGCAACATTGTCGATTTCGGGATGAAGTTGAAATAACCTAAGTGTTGGAATGCAGTGAAAAAGGTGGAAGTAGTTTGGATGGATTTCAATTAAAATTTTATGAATGAAGTTTGAACAATAAGCACACCTCAGTGAAGTACAAAGCATGGAATAATTGTCCGTTAGTCTATCCTTGAACGTAACGTTGGCATATTGAACCAGTAAATCTATGTAAACCATTGTTGTTCTGCTTTACCCACGAAGAGCTCATAATCAAGCTTTATGAAAAATATTGAAAAGTTAAGTATATACTCTTAGCGAACTTTTATAGCAAAGCCTAAGTCAGCAAGTCCACATAAAGCTTTATTTATATTGATTAGTTGGATAAGTCTTACTTAGTACCTTCGTACTTAGTATAATATTAATCCTGTTGTGGCATAACCCTTCGAAAAAATGAACAGCAACCATATTTTACCATCATAACCATATTTTAAGATCTTAAATCTTCATCAAGTTACTTGATCTAGCTTAAAAATATCATTAATATACAATGTTACATTATATTCCATACCTGATAATTATATAGTTTGATTTTTTATTGTATTGGTTCTAATCAAATTATTATTCGTTATTCTATGACATTTCATATATAAAATATTATATAGAACTTACTTGGTGGAACCATGATGAACATGTCAAGTTGGAGAGGATCCGATAGAGGCACAAGTACTTAATATGCTGTCTAAATTTTAAATTAATTATTTAAGTATATTATTGACTTCAAATGAAAAAATGCCAAACTACAAAGTTCTAGATCTCGTTGAGCTCTACAATTTTTATATAAATATTATCTTCATCCGAGTTCATATGAAAAAGATATAATTTTTATAAGGTGAGACCTTGTCGCGCCGGCGGAGTAGCAAACCCCTCCCGTGCGCTCTAATATGGTACACCTTATCACGCCAATGCATGTAGCGCGACAGTATATTTTATCACGCCACGAGCACCGGCGCGACCAAAATATTTAGATCTGCAAATATTAAAATATTTGTTCAGGTGGGTTATTTTTAAAATAAATTTTAAAAAAATTTAAAAGTAAGAAAATTCTCTAAATGGCAGGAGTCTTTAATATGATGGGACTGAAGTTCCACCGGAACAACTTAAACGGCAGCGAGGCCGAGGTCGGACCGCAGCAGCAGGCGGTGCGCGAGGATGAGCGGCACGGCCCGCAAAGTGTCCGCCTGCCCGGCGCGCTCGCGCTCGCACATGAGCAGCTGCAGCGCCGGCGTGAACATGCGTGACACGCTCGCATAGTCGTCCTCGGACCGCTCGTCGTGGCTGGTGGCTCGGACCACGGCTGCCCGAGCTTGATGCTCCGCATCGCCACCACGGGCGTCAGTTCTCAGGTACAGGCTGCTTCTGTCCTTGACGGTCACCATTGCGCTAAGGCTCATGTACAGGATCGACTTGCGTGCGCAGTGCTCCGACGGAGGGGTTGACATCCGCGTCGACAAGCCACGGTGGCCTCGCGGCCTCGAACACGGCCATGCAGACCTCGATCGAGTGTTCGATGGAGACATACAAGATGGCAGGTAGCGCCGGCGCCTGCTCCGCGTTGGCATTCTCTCTCGATGCTAGAGAGCTGACTACTCGAGGCTCTCCTCCATTTGTTTCTCCTTCATCTGCAAGGATAATCTTGTGGGAACGAGATGGCATACGAGCGGAAGCTTTTTTCTTTTGAAAGGAAGCAGAAGCTTCACGGGCTGCATGGAAGAGAACGGGAAGGAAAATAACTTTTTTAACTGATCGTAGGATCTACACGCACTGGAACTATCGAAACGTGCAAACGTGAATCAACGTCGCTCCTTCGGTTGACGGGGCTCTGCTATCCTAACGGTGAAAGTTGGAGGCTCAGAACAAACTAAACGGTGGTGGCAATCAAGGGATAAAAATGGAAAAGGGGTGGCAATCAAACAATGGTCTAATTTTAAATAGCATAGAAGGGATAAGTTAAATTTTCTATAGCATAGGAAGAATTTTCTCGACGAATAAGCAATGGAGGAGGAAGGAATGCTTGGCTTGCTCTTGTGCAGGTCAACGCTTCCGTCCAACCATTTTCGTTGGAAAGGAGGAGCAGATTAGAGAGGACCTCGATCGCTTTGTGCTAACGGTAGCCCCCTCGCTCTTTACGTGACATCTCCGCGTTGGTTCCGAAGAAACAAACATACGACACGACCAAGCAAGCAAACCTTACTACCGTTTCTCCGTATTTCAATGCTACCAATCGATCGCGTCTAGAATTGATGATTTGGATCACAAGCGGCAGAGAGGGGTAAAAAATTGTTACAGATGGATCGGGCCCCATTGCCGTGGATGCGCGCGGTGGCTGCTGCCTCGGCAGCCGTGGCGAGCGGAGACCTTGACATAGCTCGTCGCGTGGCCGCCGCCTGCCCGAGTAAAATACTAGGCGGCGCGGCCCACTTGCATTGGCCGCCACTCGCTCACCACCATTTCACCAACCGCACCAAGTCACCAAGCCACCATTCTTCCCTTCCTTTCCTAGGCTGGCTGGCTGCGCCCGTCCTCTGACCATCTATCTATAAGCCGACGTGCGGCCCACCACGGCAGGTAGGAGCAGCCCCCTGCGTGTCCTTTCCCCTCGCCGCTAGCTAGCTGTGCCTCAGTGTATGTAGCGAGCGCCATTCTCATCTTCTGCCTTCTTACTCGCGAGTCCTCTTTATTCACTCATGCTCGTTTCAAAATAAAGAAGAAGAAGAACATGAGTCGCATACCTTAATACTATATGTCGGCCAATTAGGCAAGAATTTGAGAAGACCAATAGTTGTTGAAACTAAAGATGAAGCCAGTTGCGCAGGAATTTTCCGAAGGCAAGGCAAAGATAATCTGGCAAGGGAATGGGAGGTGACTTGGGTGGCTAGCTGCTCCAACTTTGGAGCAAGCAATCTGGTTCTAATCCCATCAGACGTGCTTTCGCTAGAGCGGATGGCGGTCCGGCCGAGCATAGAGTGCTCCGGTACCTAGTGTTCAGGTGACGCAGGGATTATTCTAGCCTCTAGTCCCTCTTTTTAAAGATAATCTGACAAACAAGCTGCGCCCACTGGCTGATCATGATATTTTTAAGCTTTTTGTGAAGCAATAATAGAGATATATTGTTGAAATGGTATAACTAGGTTTCATGCAAATGTCTGATATGATAAAAAAAATACAGGACAAATATGTGATACAATAATATAGGCCTAGTAAACAAGATATGTTTGATAGTGGTTTTTATAGACCTGATATGACTAAAAAAATTACGGGGCAAAGGTATATTCTTTCTTTTCCACATGCTAATTTGATGTTGTAGGTAAACCTTTTAAACAAGATATGTTTTATTGTGCTTTTTAACAAAACTATTTTTATGTTTTCAATGTTGGTAAACCTTTTTATAAACTTGACAAAAGTTAGTAAGTTAGTGATGTTTGACTTAGAATAAAACTAAAACGATTTATTTTTTGAAATGTTGGCTATAGGTTGTTTCCATAAGTGACAATACGGACGAAGAAAGTAAAGGAATGGATCCGCTGCTGAAATCACAGGCAGTGAAAAAAAAAATGCTGGCAGGAATGGTCCAAGGTTTCTGCCTTTTCAAAAGGGCCAAAAATCCTGTCAATCTTGGGATCTCATCGCTTTTCCTCCCCAAAAGTACAGTAATTCCAATCCTCCGCGCCCCTGTGTCCTCTCTATAAATAAACAGCCTTCGGAGGGCCTTAACCCCTCGTGCACTACAGGAGATCCTCCCTCTCCTATCCTCTCCACCCCACCGCACCTCCCCTCCGCGTCTTCGTCGTCTCCCTCGCCGACAAAGCAGAGGTAAACCCGCCGAATCCCCCGCCGAGATCTCGTCCTGCTCTGTTCTTTTTCCTTTGTAGATCGCCGCTAGCTCGTCCCGGGCTCTGTTTCGGTGGATTTGGGCCGTTTTGTTTCTGCTTCTTGACCGCGCGCGGCATGACCACCGGGTGGTCGCCGCCGCCTGCATGCACGATTAGGATGCGGTTCTCGGCTTAGTGAGTCCATGCATGCATGTTTTAGCCTCGGTTGTATCGGGAAAAGCTTTATTGGATCATGCATGATTTTTCCATACCTTCGTAATTAGTTCATTGCGGAGCAGGCTTTGGTGGAATCGGCAGCGAGACCTGGGGGAGCCCAATCCTCCTATCTTGCTTTGTCAATTCTGTACAGTAGCATGGTTCTTGCTTATTCTGCAGTGTGAATCCGATGTGCGGGAGCATGAGGCTCCTTTCTTGCTCTGATTGGGGATGATGGTTAACTTTTCGGTGCCATGATTGCCGAGATCCACTTCCCATGACCCACTGTAGCTTTGATGCATTGATTATCTTGTCCGCAAATAGATATACTGTTGATGTTTTGTTCTTAAGCGGCTTCCACTAGAAAGTTTAGGTTTCTTCTGTAGTTTGATTTCCGCAGTTGGACACTTGGACCTGTCAATAACTCAATTGTGAAAACTGCTACTCTGCTATAGGCAGCAGTAGAGGCAAAAGTCTTCTAATTTCATCCTTTAAATGAGTGTGTGTGTGCTCATAGTCTGCTACGATATCTGGTTATGTTTGATGAGCTCTGTGCTCTGTTTCCTTGTTCTTTCTCATTCATCAAATGGTTGGAATCACTACTCTACTACTGACAAGAGCGAAAGTAAAAGGGTTAGAGTTTCTTCCTCAGTATGTGTATTGCACATGCTTCATAGCCTCATAATGTCTGGATGTGTTAATGAGCTTTGTGCTCTGTTTTTCTTGTCTTTTTCATTCATCCGGCCATCCTTACGCTTTAAGTCAACCGGATCTGCAACGGTACTTAAGTTAAGAAGCTTAACTACCAGGCCACAGATTCCGTGATGCCATATCAGATAATGTTTATTTGCCACTAGCATGCACGACTTGCTGCGAAGATTCCTTCAACCCATGATTGGCTGATAATTTGGTGTTATATTAGTTTTTTTATGAAATATACATGACACGTTAACGATCCATTGATGAGCTGGACTTTAGCAATAATGTGTTTGATACAATGGTTTGTCGCATATACCTTTTCTGGTTCCACCAACTATTCTCTTCAATCATATAACTTATTTTGGTCATGAGATCCATGCGATTTTGTCACAGTTTTTATTATACGTTTGTAACCATCAGATAAAAGATGAGTCGATTAATTCTTATGCATTAATTTCAACTGTTCTATTTCTGATTGTTGCTTAAAATGCTGTAAAATGACAGAATGGGGAGCAGCGAGAAGACTGTTACCGCTTATGGCGAGTACACCTATGCTGAGCTGGAGAGGGAGCCCTACTGGCCAAGTGAGAAGTTGAGGATTTCGATTACTGGGGCTGGTGGTTTCATTGGATCCCACATTGCTCGCCGTCTGAAGAGCGAGGGCCATTATATCATTGCCTCTGACTGGAAGAAGAATGAGCACATGACAGAGGACATGTTCTGCCATGAGTTCCACCTGGTTGACCTTAGGGTCATGGACAACTGTTTGAAGGTTACCCAAGGTGTCGACCATGTATTCAATCTTGCTGCTGATATGGGTGGCATGGGGTTCATCCAGTCAAACCACTCTGTGATCATGTACAACAACACCATGATCAGTTTCAACATGCTCGAGGCTGCACGTATCAATGGTGTGAAGAGGTATGGCAATCCATTTTCTTACATGGCTGCAGAATGCTGTGGCCTCCTCCAAGAATTATATTTTAACATGCACATCTAATCTTGCTGAGGGGCTTCAAACAGAGTTTGTAATGAACCTGACGACTACATTTAAACAGCATTTCTTATACATGTTAGTCATTGGGAAGCACTGGGTACAGTTTCTACTGGTGGCTTTTTTGTTAGTATCCGATCCAGATCTGTGTGTAGTCAAGCTAATACTGACATTCACCAAACTGAACATATAAAGGAGAAAAGCAACAGGGCACTTTTGTGATATTAGAACTATTTCTGTTTTCTGTTTATAAACCACTCTGTCTGAACTCCACATGATCTTATTCAAGTCATTGACTAATATTTTGTACCTTTTGGGTCTTGCAGGTTCTTCTACGCCTCGAGTGCATGCATTTACCCTGAATTCAAGCAGCTTGACACAAATGTGAGCCTGAAGGAGTCCGATGCCTGGCCTGCTGAGGTGTGTTAATTGAAATACAATGGCATTTCTGTTTTTCAGACACAACTACACTCTCAAGTTTCTTAATTTTTTTGATCCGTTACCTTACAGCCTCAAGATGCCTACGGCTTGGAGAAGCTTGCAACTGAGGAGTTGTGCAAGCACTACACCAAGGACTTTGGCATTGAGTGCCGCATTGGCCGTTTCCACAACATCTATGGCCCCTTCGGAACATGGAAAGGTAAATCTACCAGTTAATCTATTTGACTTACAGCGTGCTGCCCCGAAGGCTGAGGTAATAACAATTCAATTTGTTTGCAATGTTATCTTGCTAACAGGTGGTCGTGAGAAGGCACCTGCTGCCTTCTGCAGAAAGGCTCAGACATCCACTGAGAGGTTTGAGATGTGGGGCGATGGCCTCCAGACCCGATCCTTCACTTTCATCGATGAGTGCGTCGAGGGCGTTCTGAGGTATGTAGCAACTTTTCATATCGTCCATGGTATGCTAAAGCTGTGCCTGCACAGAGAAGATGGGGAAGTAAACATGGCACCATACAAAATTCTGTCCAGATTGACCAAGTCCGACTTCCGCGAGCCGGTGAACATCGGGAGCGACGAGATGGTGAGCATGAACGAGATGGCTGAGATCGTGCTGAGCTTTGAGGATAGGAAGCTGCCCATCCACCACATCCCCGGTCCAGAGGGGGTCCGTGGGCGCAACTCTGACAACACCCTTATCAAGGAGAAGCTCGGGTGGGCCCCGACAATGAGGCTCAAGGTACCGTCACCATCTTTGCATAGATTGCAAGAAAAGACCCCTGACGAACCTGCGAAAATTGAATCTGTGTGCAGGACGGGCTTCGGTTCACCTACTTCTGGATCAAGGAGCAGATCGAGAAGGAGAAGACCCAGGGCATCGACGTGGCGGCGTACGGGTCCTCCAAGGTGGTGTCGACCCAGGCGCCCGTGCAGCTGGGCTCCCTCCGCGCCGCCGACGGCAAGGAGGGCCTCTGAGTCCGACGATCCCATAGCTGCATACGGAAGCTGTCGGAGAGTTGTTGGTTGGGACGGTAGAGAGAGTGAGCACTACACAACAGCAAACATACGGTTTAGCCCCTTTGAGGGGGGTTTGAGACGATCGATCGTGTTCTATTCGGTCTTCACCACCCTATTAATTTTGGTGCCATCTTGCTAATTGCATGTGTATTTTCACATTCAGTGTACTCCTGTGCCCGTGATGGACAATAAAAAATTCCCTGTCTCTATCATGTATGAAGTTACTCGTGAGTGGCATTGGCCTGGAATTTACTGCATGTGTGATGTACGACAGTAGGAGGGTTCTCAAGCTATTATCTTTAAAAAAGACCCGGACAGATTGTCCGGCATTCATTAATAAGAGGAGTTTGAGACATTACAAGGCGCCAGAGGCGCCTAAAACCGCGCCTAAAACTACATCCTTCCCAGACAGAGTGCTGGAAAGGCGAGATCAAGTAAGCAATTACTCGCCAAAAATATGACCGACAAGAAGGTTCTCAAGCTATTATCATGCTTGGTGAAAAGTCAGGATCCGTTCCCCTTTGAAAGATGACGAAAAGTAACTCTATGATCCCTCTCTTTTTTTGTAGAGGAACTCTACGATCTCTCTTGTGCAACAGCAAGATGGATAGATATATCCAAGAATTTGCTCATCGAAAAAAGAAAATCTCTGTAGCAGTAGGCTAGTATAGCTAGCTGGCCCTACATACTGGTTCTGCTCTCATCTTTTTTTGTGATGTTCGAGTTCGACGCTGACACCGGGACCATCTGCCCGCGCATGCAGTGGATCTACGTGCTGATCCGAGTAATATTCCCTCCGCTTCTTCCGGACGTGTCCGGGTGTGGACGACCAAAGGAAAAAGGTGCGGCCGCGAGGCGTTGCCGTCGGCGGCAGCGGTCAGCACAGCCACGCGCCGGCGTCGAACGCCGACCACCGGTTCCGGATATACACGGGCCCCCGGCCTCCATGTCCAAGATAACTCGGTAACTGCGTCAGCAAAGATGGTGATGGGATAAGATCGGCATGCACTGAAACTGGAACTACTTGCTGTAGCCTTTGCTCGTGCTTTGCTAAGCTCTCGTTTTGTTGTGGCCTTCGTTTTCCTCTCAAGCGCGTAATCGGGCCATTCTGGCCAGGCAGCTGAAATGGAACATCGTCAGCCCAGGTTCTACGCAACCACGGCCTAGAAGGATCCAATGGGCTCGCCCACATGAATCTGAGACTAACCGGGGGCACCGACCATGAGGTTAGGCTCTTGAACAGTAGTTGCGGACGACTACTACTGCAACCATATCCCGGGGTTTGCCTTCTGCTCTGGCCACAAGAGGATCAACCTTATTAGATGGAAATATAGTTTGTTACGGACTCTTCCTTGCTTAGAGAGAGCCGCGCCTCTCTGCCGTGATTCACGGTGTATTGGTTGTGGATTACAATTCCAACCGTGTACATCTCCAACTCTCCTGTAACCTCATAAATGAGCAATATATATACACCAGCCGTAACCCCTGGAGGGCAATGAGCCAAGCCAATTAATATGGTATCATAGCCAAGGGCTTAATCGATCTATGTCCATTGTTACATCCTTCTCCCCTACCGCCGCTTCAACTGCTGCAACGTCCATCATGTTGACCACCACCGTTCCCCTCCACCACGCTGTCAACATCAAGCTCAACAAAACAACTTCTTGCTATGGTGTGCGCAGCTTCTTCCATACCTACGGAGCTCCAGGCTGATCGGATATCTTGACGGTACCCTTGTCGCACCGGCGCCACAGATCGCGGCGTCCACAGAGACCGGCGCTGAGCTGGTCCCCAATCCTACCTATGAGCAATGGTATAATACCGACCAGCAGCTCCTGAGCGGGCTCCTCTCGTCGATGTCTGAAGAGGTGCTTCGCGACATCATTGATGCCACGATGTCAAAGGAAGTTTGGGATTCCATCCGGACGAAATTTTCCTCCTCGACCTGTGCTCGCACAGTGCAGCTACGCGTCGAGCTCGCCACCGTCAAGAAAGGTGATCTGTCGGCGGCAGATTATTTTCGCAAAGTCAAGAACCTTGCTTCAGAGATGGCTGCTGCAGATGCCGCTCTTCGTGATGATGAAGTTCTGGCATATCTTCTCGCTGGGCTTCCCTCGGACTACGACCCCTTCGTTACATCTATAACGACCAAGGACTCCGTCTCCCTCGACGACGTCTACGCCCACCTCATCACCTTTGATGCGCGTCAACTACGGCATCATGCAGATCTTCAGCTACAGATGGAGTCATCTGCCAACTATGCTGGCCGAGGTGGCCAGTCCAAGGGCCATGGTGGTGGGCGCTCCCGCGGCCGTGGAGGTGGGCGCTCTCGTGGGGGTGCACCATCACATCCCAACGACCGCCACCCGCCCAGCTCTACTCTGTGCCCTATCTGCCAGATTTGCAGCAAGGCAGGTCACAAAGCCATACGCTACTGGTACTGCATGGATGACTCCTACTCCGAGGAGCCTCCTTCCGTGAACATCGCCACCTCATCCTCGAAGGTTGATACCGACTGGTACACCGACACCGGCGCCACCGACCACATCACCAGCGATCTGGATCGTCTTGTCAGACCCGGGGCCACGGGGCTGTGTACATAATGTAGTTTAAAGAGGTTTAAGAGATTAAGTCCGTCTTCTCTCTTATTTATCTCGTTTATCTCTTATTTATCCCATTTAAGTAGGAGATAGAGCTAACCGATACAGAGGAAATCTACTCGAGACATGTTCTGGTACGATTCCTTAGCTGGTGTTAGTTAGTATCTTTGTAACCCTGGCCTCTCGGATATATAAGGGAGAATAGGGACCCCCTCTCAAAACACGATCTCCAGATCATTCTACACTAAAGGCAATACAAACAACCATACAGGACATAGGGTATTACGCATCTTGCGGCCCGAAACTGTCTAAGTTTTGTGTTCCTTGCACCTTCGAGTTCCTGATCTCAGCGTTCTCTCACCCAAAACTTACCACCGTGGGCATATCCCTCGGTGGGCAGCCGGTTAAACACCGACAGCTGGCGCGCTAGGTAGGGGAGCGCATCGAAGATCCACCGGCGAACTTGATGGCATCTTTCCAGTTCACCAGTTGGAATCAACTCTGACTAGTCGAGCTTCATCAACAAACCGTCGCAGAGCGCCAGGAGGCACAACTGGTGACTCAGCAACAGCAGATGGCAGATGGATCACCGGGCACATACTACACGTATTGAACAGGGAAGATTCCTTTTCTATTTTTCCTATATTGGATACGATCCGTGGCTGTTACTAGCAAGGATTATTATACTGATCTATCTTTGCTAACGTGATTTATGCATGGTATTCTCATTCGTGCGGATCTTGCCGGTGGAGCTCTCATAGACAAGGATGGCACGAGGCTGTTGGTGGCAGCGAGGAGGGTGCATAGCAAACTGACCTAGCGCCGCGTCGTGACTCTGCGACGGAATTCCACCGCAACTGGAGCTGGTTTGGAGCGAGTGCCAACTAGTTTGCCTCATCAAACGCACTGTCGTCGACCTCGACTACTCGGCTCGACTTCACCTCGCGCTGCAATGCCGATGCACCGCGACCGCCGACCACGATGACCCGGTTCAACTTCAGCTTGTGCTGCAATATCCGCGCGCAGTAGCAACGAGTTCAACTACTTCGACATCGCGAGGACGATTGGCGGCCCGCCGACGACTACATCAACTACTCGTCTCGACTTGAAAACTAGTCGGAATCGACTCCGACTAGTCGAGCTTCATCAACAAACCGTCGCAGCTCCATCAACGAGCTCCACGGCTTCGTCGACATTTGTCCACGAATCAAGCTAAGTGACTTATACCTTTTTCGACTTGTTCTTCACAGGATCGGCTACCTTTTTGGGTACGCCTCTCGACGGGCATGAAACCCTCGGGGGCTGCGCCGTGATCGACTACTCCTGGGATGCTAGACCGACAACCACAACTTTGGTGCACCGAGTACTGGAGGCTCTGCCACAAACTTAATGCACTGCCACGGTCTTAGGACACTGACTATGGAGGCTACGCCACAAGGTTGTGTTCTGAGTGCTGGAGGCTTCATGGGACTACACCCTATGAAAGTATAGATCTTTGCGTGTTTCCACACGCGCTCTCGCCGACTACTTATGTGTGTACATCTCTCGATGGGTATGAAACCCTCCAGAGTTACACATCGCCGACTACTTTATGCGCACCGCGCATCCTCTTTGTCGCATGATGACTTCTTTGTCTTCTCTTAATGGTTGCTAAAGTACTCGGGTAGCACACGCCTTAATCCGTGAAACCTCGACTCTTCTGTAAGCCTATGCTCCTACGCGTGCATGCGGCTAAGCTCCCTACGCTATGGTCTACGGCCATCAGGGATCAGGTGCTTAAACGTAACTGGCTAATTGCCCAGGGAAATTACATGGCCTAGCAAGAGGAAGACGCGAAATTTTTACACCGAATAAATTTTGGTGTCTTCACATTATTACTGAGTACTACTCGGTATCTTCGCATTATGCTACATAATGTGTGCATTGTCTTTTTTCAGGTCAAGCTTCGGCAACAACCCTCCAGACAGCACGGCGTGCCATCACAGTTCCGCTAGTTCCCAGGCTCGGGGGCTGGGCGTTGCACACTATTCGACATGGCTCCTTCGGCTCTCCTGGGTCGTAGGCTCGGGGGCTGGACGCCGCAAAACTACTCGAAGACGATTCATATGAAGACTGAGAGTGCAGAAGAAACCCTAAGTCACCGCGCGGTTAAATAAACCAGCGGGAGGCTTAATTTCATTATGCAGAAGGCGAAGAGTTTTTTTTCGGGATTTCAATTTTGCATGCATGCCACGACTTTTGGATCCTTATTTCCAAATCTGTGAGATTTGGATTCAAGGCTCGGGGGTTGTGGGATACGTAGCATCGACTACTTATTTTTTTTTGAATTTATTCGAAAAGTGAGTAAGGAAGGTTCAAGACTAATACGACCCTCAGCCTAATTCTCCGATTAACCTAACGCTCGGGGGCTACTCCATATGGAGTGCGATTTTTCAATCGCACACCATAACAGAAATAAAATTCGGGGCATGAGCACCTCATAGCTTTGATGCAGTCAAGAAAGTACTCGAAGAAGGACTTCAAGACGGAGCTTTAAAAGAAGCCGAAGACTACTTCGAAAGTACTCGATAAGCCTGCAGTACTCAGCTACGAAGAGCTCGGGGTCTTGTCAGACCCGGGACCATGGGGCTGTGTACATAATGTAGTTTAAAGAGGTTTAAGAGATTAAGTCCGTCTTATCTCTTATTTATCTCGTTTATCTCTTATTTATCTCGTTTAAGTAGGAGATAGAGCTAACCGATATGGAGGGAATCTACTCGAGATATGTTCTGGTACGATTCCTTAGCTGGTGTTGATTAGTATCTTTGTAACCCTGGCCTCTCGGATATATAAGGGAGGACAGGGACCCCTCTCAAAACATGATCTCCAGATCATTCTACACCAAAGGCAATACAAACCACCATACAGGACGTAGGGTATTACGCATCTTGCGGCCCGAACCTGTCTAAATTTTGTGTTCCTTGCACCTTCAAGTTCTTGATCTCGGCGTTCCCTCACCCAAAACTTACCACCTTGGGCATATCCCTTGGTGGGCAGCCGGTTAAACACCGACACGTCTTGCCGTCCGTGAACGCTACCACGGCAATGAACAAGTCCAAGTCGGCAACGGATCAGGTTCGCGAATTACGCATATTGGTCATTCCTCTCTTAATACTGTCGATCGTCCTCTTGCATTACGTAATATCCTTCATGTTCCCAACATTACTAAAAACCTCCTTTCGGTTCACAAATTTTCACGAGATAATGACGTCTTCTTTGAATATCATCCTTGGCATTTTTCCATTAAGGACTGACAGTCGAGGAGAAGCCTACTGGACGGTCGATGTGAGTCGGGCCTCTATTCAATCAAGTCCACCGATCTTCCTGTGCTTAAGCATGCCCTTGCAGCAAGATCTACTACCTACTCTCATTGGCATGCACGCCTTGGACATCCTGCACCCCAAGTAGTCCGGTCTATTTTGCATTTAAATAAACTCTCATGTTCTAGAGATAATTCATCATCAGTTTGTGATGCGTGTCAGCTTGCTAAGAGTCATCAGTTGCCTTATACACATTCTATTCATCGTTCTACTTCTCCTTTGGAGATTATTCACTCCGATGTTTGGGGCCCGACCCCTAGCTTTGTTGGTGGCTTTTCTTATTACATCAGTTTTATCGATGATTTAAGCAAATTTTGCTGGATTTACTTAATGCATGCCCGTACTGATGCTCCTCATATCTTCATGGAATTTAAGACTCATGTAGAGCGTCTCATTGACAGAAAGATCAAATGTGTTTAATCCGATTGGGGTGGGGAATATCAAAAAATTCACAACACCTTCTTTCGCTCCTTGGGTATTGCCCATCGCGTCTCGTGTCCTCACACCCACCAGCAAAACGGCTCAGCCGAACGGAAACATCGCCACATTGTAGAGACTGGGCTTGCTCTTTTAGCTCATGCACATGTTCCCATTAAATTTTGGGATGATGCTTTTCTCACCGCCACCTATCTCATAAATCGTATGCCTACTCGTGTCATCGATAATACTAGCCCTTTAGAGCATCTTTTTCACACTCCTCCAAATTATTCTATACTACGTGTTTTTGGATGTGCATGTTGGCCCCATCTTCGGCCCTACAACAAGCATAAGCTATCCTTCCGATCTAAGGAGTGTGTGTTCTTGGGCTATAGCTTACTCCATAAGGGGTATAAATGTCTTGATCCCAATTCTGGCCGCATTTATATTTCACGAGACGTCATTTTTGATGAAAATATTTTTCCCTTCCAGCGTTTGTCCATGTCTCCTAAGCCTCCATTACGTGACAAACAATTGGACGATCGCAGTATTTTGTTGAGCTATGATCCTATGCATGTTCGTTTGCCTGCTGTTTCTTTGGATGCAGATAATCCGGCGCAATCCACTTCGGTGCCTGCGCCACCTCCCGCTCAGCTGCAGGAGCCTCCAGAATCAGTGCCAATGATGGGCACTGCTGCGCCTGCTCCACCTCCGCCGGTGAATCCTTCTCGGGTTTCTACACCGACAGCGACTGATCGCCCTGCGCCCTGTCCGGCCTCAGTGGGCGTGCAACCACCTGCCTGCACCCTATCTGGGGCCGCTTCTGTATCCCCTGGCAGGCCCGCCTCTGCTCCCCATGCAGCGGCACCACCTGGTGGCTCCAACACCACTACGGCCACCAAGGATGCTGTATCAACAGATTTGGTCCCTGCTTCTGGTTCTGAGGAGCATGCAATACTGGAACCGGTGTCTCACCCTGCTGCACACCCATACGGCACCAGACTTCAGCACAACATTCGCAAGCCCAAACAATGCACAGATGGCACTGTTACATACTCTGCGGTATGGTCCTCTAATTCAGCTCCTACTTCTCACATTGTTGCTCTTAATAATCCTCTTTGGAGATGGGCTATGGATGATGAGTATCGTGCTCTCATAAAAAATGCTACTTGGCACCTTGTTCCTCCTCGACCTGGCTTGAATGTGATTGATTGCAAGTGGGTTTTCAAAATAAAGCAGAAACCTGATGGCTCGGTTGATCGCTATAAGGCTCGACTAGTTGCTAAAGGATTCAAACAGCAATATGGTGTGGATTATGATGCCACCTTCAGTCTGGTTGTGAAGCCCACTACAATTCAACTTCTTCTATCATTGGCTGTCTCTTGTGGCTGGCTTATTCAGCAAATCGATATTCAAAATGCCTTCCTTCATGGTTTTCTTGATGAAGACGTCTATATGAAGCAACCACCAGGTTTTGAGGATTCCTCTCGTCCGGAGTATATTTGCAAGCTTGATAAGTCACTGTATGGCCTCAAACAAGCACCCCGTGCATGGTTCTCTCACCTAAGCACCAAGTTACTTGCCCTGGGTTTTTCGACCTCCAAAGCAGATATCTCTCTATTTCTTTTTAACAAAGGTGGCATCAAGATCTATTTTCTTATATATGTTGACGATATACTCATCATTAGTTCGTCTTCAGTGGCAATTGATCGCTTGCTTGGGCAACTACGAGATGATTTCACGGTAAAAGACCTTGGACCCCTGAGTTATTTTTTGGGTGTTGCTGTACATCATCATGCCGAGGGTCTCACCTTAACGCAGCACAAGTACATCCATGATCTTCTTTCCCGGACTAATATGCTTGCTGCTAGTGCTACTGTCACGCCGATGGCCCCCGATGAAAATATTACTCTAACAGATGGGGAACCTTTGTCGCCAGAGAACTCCACTCGGTATAGGAGTGTTGTGGGTGCACTCCAGTATCTATCACTGACTCGACCGGATATCTCGTTTTCGGTCAATCGTGTTTGTCAATATATGGCTGCCCCTACTTCAGTGCATTGGTCTACAGTTAAACGCATTCTTTGTTATCTAGACACAATTGATTATGGCTTGCGTTTTATCAACACTGGATCATTGCTTCTTAGCACCTTTTTAGATGCAGATTGGGCTGGTAATTTGGATGACCGGCGTAGTACCGGTGGCTACGCCATCTTTCTTGGGGGCAACCTTATTTCTTGGAGTTTTCGCAAGCAAGCTACTGTGTCCAGGTCGAGCAATGAAGCTAAATATAAAGCCGTTGCTGATGCCACAGCAGAGGTCATCTGGCTTCAGGTTCTTCTTCGCGAACTTGGAATTTCTCTCCCACGTCCGCCGAGCTTATGGTGTGATAACATAGGCGCTACATATCTCACGGCAAATCCAGTTTTTCATCGTCGTATGAAGCATGTGGAGGTTGATTATCACTTTGTCCGTGAGCGTGTTGCCATAAAACAGCTTGAAGTTCGCTCCATATCGTCGAAGGATCAATTGGCTGACATCATGACAAAGGCGCTTCCTACTCCGGCATTCAAGCATTTTAGGAACAATCTGAACTTATTTCCACGGCGTCCAGATTGAGGGGGGGTATTAGATAGAAATATAGTTTGTTACGGACTCTTCCTTGTTTAGAGAGAGCTGCGCCTCTCTGCCATGATTCACGGCGTATTTGGTTGTGGATTACAATCCCAACCATGTACATCTCCAACTCTCTTGTAACCTCATACATGAGCAATATATATACACCGGCCGTGACCCCTGGAGGGCAATGAGCCAAGCCAATTAACAAACCTGATGCTCATCCCGGGTGGACTCTGACCCACGCGCACGGCAGTGGTGGAGTCGTAGAGGAGGGGGAGGGCGGCGGATGAGGGGAGGGCACCGCATGTTGGGGCTGCGAGGGGAGGGCGTCGGGGCGACTCGGGATGGAACCGTCGCATGGGAATGTGGTGGGAGGAGGATTGGGAAGGAGGGGGTTCAACGTTCAGATTGGACGGACGAGATGGATTGTTGGCAGGATAAAAGTTGACTAGGTCAAAAGTCGCACCAAGGTTTTATCCTATTTCTTTCTTTATATTGTGGTAGAGATATAAGTAATAAAGTTGTTTAATCTTTTAATTTTTTCAATAGTAGTTTGGGCTTCCAAATTTTGCAAGAGGGAAAATAATATGAAATCTAACACTTTTTCAGACAGGCCATTTGTCTACTCCACGTATGCATGAGCCAAGTCTTATTTTGAATTTGTAACCTAGAGCTAACAATGACTTGCCCCACTCAGCAGCTGGCGTGGCGCTCCGTCACTGGATGAGAGAAAACGAGACCGTTCGTTTCCCGCTTCTGCAACCCCCACCCTTTCCGCAGTCGAGCCATTTAAGGCAAGGAAGACTGCCATGATGCACCAAAGCTAGGTTGCGGCTAGCGTCACCTAGCTGGCAGAGTGCAACCAGCGGCTGGCTCCTCCCAGCATTGCCACCGCGATCATTGCGAACCCCCACCGCAGTGTCCGGCTAGCTCCTTAAGCATGCTAGCTAATAAGTAATAGGAAGGGATTTGTGAAAGACATGCTTGTTTCATGATCTGCAATGCATCCAAAAATCGTAGCTAGCTCTTATTTTGTCTAAGCAGGCAAGAACCAATCCAAATGACGCCGCAACTAACAATGAAAGAAACTGAGTAGTGTTACTTGATCTCAACAAACATTATAACCATACTCATCATGAGAGTGATGCATTAGGGCCAGCTATTAGTCTCAAAGACCGGCCTTTGCGACGGCCGGCGCTGGACTGCAATGAATTTGGGGGGGGGGGGGGGGGGGGGGTACGAAACACGAAACATGGCACCCTCCTCCCCTCCTCTTCCCACTTTGGGAAACCGCTTTTTCTTGGTGATGATGGTCTAGTTAGGGTAAAAAATGATGCACGCTACTCAAGCTCTTGCCATAATGCCATAACTCTGCCGAATCAAATATCTGTAGCAATAATGGATTGCAATGGGGCAGCATGCAGCCGGTAAGGTCCTCTATTCCAACTCCTCTATTCCCCAACAACTAGCTCGAAGCATCCGCTGCTGCCTCAACCCCTCCTCAGCCCCTCAATCCGGTGTTGATTCGGGCGCCATCGAGTCCTGACAGATGCTGAAGGACGCTCTGCCCCTTCTATTGTTGCATCGCCTTAGCTCTGTCATCCCTTGGTTAATTCAGGGTTTTCTTAATTTCCTCAGGTTACGATCATGGTCTGATTTACGTGTCTCTTGGCTTGTTTTGCAGGGGATTTGGGTGGCCAGACGCAGGAGTTAGATTCCAGGAGGTCCAAGGGATGAGGGATTGGAGAGCAGCCCATGGCAGGGGCAGGGGGGTTGTGCCACCCTACCCTATGTAGCTTATGGAGTCAAAAAAATCAGCCATGGATGAAGGAGGAGGAAAAAGAATAGAAAGAGGGGAGGAAGAGATAACAAAATAGCCAATGGACAATCTAATGCACCAATACGTGCATAAATATTTATTTTGTTCTTAGTCTACTAATTGCCATCATCATCTTCTTTTAACCTCTCCACATAAAATCTAACGTTACTGGTGAATTGGTGTTAACATACTTGATCTATTCATTTCTATCCACTTTTGCAGATGAAAATGGCGAAGCTGCTAGTTATCATCGTCATCGTCCTACTTGTGGAGCAGTTCATCACACTGGTCAGTAGCTCCAGTCGTACTGGCCTTTCTACTGTGCATTGGGCAAGTTTACCCCTGGCAGCACATATGGCAGCAGCCTAGATGCAGTGTCTGCTGTTCTTCCCAGGAGGGCGTCCCCCTCCACTTTGTTGTTTAACAACAGCTTATTTGCTGGTTCCCACGGTGAGGCGATGACAGTGTATGCGGTCGGGATATCCTAGCGTGAGGAGCTGCATTAGAGGAGGCTTGGAGGACGCCCACCGGTGCTGTGGTTTTAGAGTCGGGTATTTTATCTTCCGCGACCTGTACACCGTCACCTAATACAAGGATAGGCTGAGTCTGAGAAGCCCTCCATTCACGTGACTGCGAGGAGATTTGACTAGTCTGAAGTTACCATCAAAGGCAAAGAGTTTAAGGAAGCTGTTGGAGAGCTAGCGAGGTGGCACACAGGACGATGACCTCACCTTGGAAATTTGCTACGAGGCTAAGCCGATTGATTCGACTGACTATCGGCTCAACCTCTATGCACTCACGATCGATCCCCAATTTAACGTCCCGGTAAAGGGTATGAACCAATTCAAGATCCCAAGCTAGATTAACTGAGCCTGCTGTGATCCAATCCAGGAGGGCCCAGGGATAGGAGTAGCCCATGGTCGGAAGGTGGGGGGGCTTGTGCCCCGTAACCCCATGTAGCAATGAGGGGATGAGGGTGACTCCGCCCATGGATGGAGGAGGAGGAGGAGAAAGAGGGGAGGAAGAGTTAACAGAATAGCCAATTGACAATCTTATGCACCAATAATTGATAAATATTTATTTTGTTCTTAGTCTACTAATTGCCATCATTATCTTCTTTTAACCTCTCCATGTAAAATCTAAAATTATAGGTGAATTGGTGTTAATATACCTGATCTATTCATTTCTATCTATTTTTGCAGATGAAAATAGCGAAGCTGCTAGTTATCATTGCCGCCGTCCTACTTGCGGTGCCGTTCATCACACGGTCAGTAGCTCCAGCTCCGAGTGACCTTACTATTGTGCCTTGGGCAACTTTACGCCCGACAGCCCGTATGGTAGCAACCTGGATGCGGTGGGAGGGCATCCTCCTCCACTTTGTTATTTAACAACAGCCTGGTTGTTGGTTCCCGCGGTGAGGCGATGATAGTGTATGCAGTCAGGCAGTGCCAGCATGACTCACGGAGGTCTGCCTATGACGGCTACATCAGAGGAGGCTTGGAGGACACCCACCGGTGCTATGGTTTTAGAGTCAGCGATTTCATCTTCCATGACCTGTGCACCGTCGCCTACTACAAGGAGAGGCTGAGTCTGAGGATCCCTTCATTCACATGATTGCGAGGAGATTTGACCAGTCTAAAGTTACCATCAAGGGCAAAGAGTTTAAGGAAGTTGTTTGAGAGCTAGTGAGGGCTATGGCATCAGAGGAGGATCTTACTGTTGGTGATATGCCCAAGAGACAATCATGCATGGGTCGGATATTGATCCGAGAAGGATTAGAACCCTAATGGGCTTCCAGCATGAAGGCCCATTAAGTGGGGTCTATATAATGAGGGGCGGGGCTGTGGGCGGCGAACACACTTGCGCCACAAACCCTAGTTGCAGTCGCCCTCTTCTCCATGCAACCCTAGCCGAGCGCGCGGTGCTAGCGCACCGGTGACCGGCGTTCCCACCTCGTACGTGTGGACTTCGAGGAGGCACTACTGCGTTGCTATGGTGCTGATCGGCGGAACAAGAAGGAGGAGCTGCGAGCTGTGATCTACTTCCTCTTCACCAACACGCGATTACGTTGGGGCGAGCTACCCAACTCTACTTCCGCTGCGCTGCACGTCTAGTGGTAATGATCCATGATCATCCGCTTACATGAGATCCTTGTTGAACGCAGTAGCTAGCGTAGCGTCCTCGTTTCCTATCAGTGGTAACAGAGCGATCATGTTTAGCCTTTGGTCTGGATGCACATATAGAGATATGCTTTATTTAGGGTTTTGCAATCTGTTCATATACGATGTATAGATTGATGCATGGTGTGAGATTGGTACGGGTTGATAGCACCATGATGACTGTAGATCGGTTCATGTTCTTTCTCTACTATGCGCACGACATGCCCATACTAGCCGGAATCACCATCTGGGCTAACTGTGCAAACGAGAAGAGATTGAACCGACGTGTCTAAGTCATGTGTTCATTCTTCTCTGATGTACTTGTCGTGATGGTCAATGTGATTAATCTAGTGAAAATAAGGGACATTATGAACGACCCTGAATCGGCTTGATTGGATCAATCCGATGAGATTTTCATAGCGATTCTATAGATACGATCTATGATTTCCCGAAGAGCTTTCAGGGCGCTACCCTGAGACATGTGAGGGGCTGCCCCCTGGACCCCCCGCCTGCTGACCGGGACTGCCGTTGCAATCTGTTGATAGCGGCCTCTTCATACCCCTACGGTAGAATACGTCCTACGTCTAACTCATCTTTGTAGGGTATGATGTGAATGGTATGGTCTCAATATCATGTGATGATCTATGTGTAACAAGTTGTGTGACCTGCGAGTCACAAGTTGAAACAACCGGGTTGAGGTTGTCCCATTATTTTATAACGGCCTGCGTGTCGACATGTGATGCTTGATCCCCTCATGTAATTTACTTTACTAATGCTATTAGATGTAATAGCTTAGTTTTTGTCCTTGGAGGCTTCAAGCATGATGGCGATGATGATCACCAAAGACAGGAAGGATGGTAATGGAGGTCACTATGGAGCCATGGCGATGGATCCCATTGTGATGCAAAAGGCCATACTGTTCACAATATAATATGATTATATGCCTGCGATGTTTATTTACCTGTCATGCTATTCTCTCATGTCTTTCATATGGTCGATATGCTTTTAATCATGATAGAATAGCTGCACCTATTAAAATTTTGATCGTTGTGTGGTAGGTTTACTAAAGTAGAGTACCATCAACTATCATCATGAATAGGGGTGGGTGTCGGACATTCACTAGCAATAGTATTGGTTTACTCAACAAAGCTATCAAAATGGTTTTGGGCTTTAGGATATGGAGTTGGAGCCGGGGCATTGGATGCCACCCAACAAACAAGAGTCGTATAGAGATATGATTAGCAATTTGTTGTTTACCTATGTCACTAACTTTCTAGCAATGAAGCCAAGGCTCACTAGGATTTTAGTGAATATGGATCTTGGTCTCCTATATGTCGCTAGAGAGAAGACGATGTTAATATAGTGGGCATCTTTTTATTAAATTTGTTAATAGAAGCATTGCATAAAACTTAGTGCTAAAACCTTCCTCTTATTTTAATGTTGTAGATCATGTCTACCAGTAACACTTCCACTTTCAATTTGCAATATGTTCTTGAGAAAGAAAAGTTGAATGGAACGAACTTTATTGATTGGCACTGCAACCTGAGAATTTTTCTCAGGTAAGAGAAAAAAGGAGTATGTTCTTGAGCAACAATACCCTGATGACCTCGCCGATGGTGCAACTGCTGCAGCCCACAGAGCTTATGAGAAGCACTGCATGAGATGCTAAAAATAGCAAATGAGAGCATTAAGAAAAAATCCCACTCATGTGATGGTGGTTCAAAATAAGAACAAAAAGAGGAAGCATGGGACGCTTTCGAAAGGCAAAGCTAAAGGAAAGGTTCCTAATGAGCCCACAAGCTCTAAGAAAAAGCCAAAGGTCAAATCTAGCCCTACTCCTAATGATAAATGCTTCCATTGCCATGCCAAGGGGCATTGGTCAAGAAACTGCAAGAAATACTTGGAGGATCTGAAGAAGAAGAAGAAGGGAAGTGAGATTTCTGCCTCAGGTATAAATGTTATAAATATTACAGAAATTAATATTGCTATATCTTCTAGTAAATCATGGGTATTTGATACTAGGTCGATGATTCACACTTGCAAATCATTGCATGGACTTCAAAGGACTAGAAGATTTGCAAGGGGTGAGTTGGATGTTCGTGTTGGCAATGGAGCAAAGGTTGCAGTCATGGCGGTCGGCACTTATCACTTGTCGTTACCCTCTGAATTAGTTTTGAAATTAAATAATTATTATTGCATTCCTGCTTTAAGTAAGAACAATATTTCTTCTTCATGTTTGGAAGAAGTCGATGGTTATGAGATTGTAATAAAGAACAAGCACTGTTCAATTTATTATAATGATATATGTTATGCTCATTGTCCATTGGTGAATGGATTGTATGTTCTTGATCTTAAGGATAAACCTGTTTATAATATTATATTAATGCAAAAAGGCTTTGACTGAATGATTTGAATCCCATTTTTATTTGGCATTGTCGCTTAGATCATATAAATGAGAAGCGCATAGAAAAACTCCATAAAGATGGTTTGTTGAGCTTATTTGATTTTGAATCATTTGATACGTGCGAGTCTTGTTTGCTTAGGAAGATGACTAAAGCGCCCTTCACTGGTCAAAGTGAGAGGGCAAGTGACTTGTTGGGACTTTTACATACCGATGTATGTGGACCAATGAGCTTAGTAGCTAGAGGTGGTTTTCAGTACTTCATCACTTTTACTGATGACTTTAGTAGATATGGATACATCTACTTAATGAGTCACAAGTCTAAATCATTTGAAAAGTTCAAAGAATTTTAGAATGAAGTACAAAATCAATTGGGCAAGACAATTAAATTTCTGTGATCTAATTGTGGGCGTGAATATTTGAGCCACGAATTCGGTAATCATCTAAAACAATGTGGAATTGTTCCACAATTGACTCCGCCTGGAATGCCTTAATGGAATGTGGTCTCAGAATGGAGGAATCGAACCTTGTTAGACATGGTTAGGTTGATGATGAGCCAAACTGATCTTCCACTATTATTTTGGGGTTACGCTCTAGAAATCACTGCGTTTACACTAAATAGGGTTTCAACTAAGTCTGTGGAAAAGACTCCATATGATATATGGACTAGAAAACATCCCGGATTATCTTTCCTCAAAGTATGGGGATGTGAGGCTTATGCCAAATGTTTGATATCCGATAAGCTTACCCCAAAATCAGACAAATGTTTCTTTGTGGGGTATCGGGAAACCAAAGGATATTATTTTTACAATCAAGCGGAAGGCAAAGTGTTTGATGCCCACAATAGTGCCTTCTTGGAGAAAGAGTTTCTCTCAAAAGGAGTTAGTGGGAGCAAGGTGCAACTTGAAGAAATTCAGGAAGTAAGGGCACAACACGCACCTGAAAAGTTCACGCTCCTAACCAGTGGGTAGCGTGATGTATTGTTAAGGGGACCAGACTCTGAGAAATGGCTTGGAGCCATGAAATCTGAAATAGAATCCATGCACGGAAATCAAGTTTGGAACTTGGTTGATCGCCAATGTGAGACCGGTGGATTGCAAGTGGATTTTTAAGAAAAGGATAGACATGGATGGAAATGTTCATATCCATAAAGCGCGATTGGTGGCGAAAGGGTTTAAACAAATTCAAGGTGTTGACTATGATAAAACATTTTCGCCTGTCGCAATGCTAAAGTCTATTCAGATTCTTGTAGCTATTGCCACATTTTATGACTATGAGAAATGGCAAATGGATATCAAAACGGGTTTCCTGAACGGAAACCTTAGTGAGGATGTGTATATGATACAGCCTGAAAGTTTTGTCGAAACTAAAAATGCTGGAAAAATATGCAAGATTCAAAAGTCCATTTATGGGTTAAAGCAAGCATCTCGGAGTTGGAATATTTGTTTTGATGAAGTAGTCAAAGGGTTTGGCTTCATCAAGAATGAGGAAGAGCCTTGTGTTTATAAAGTGTTTATAAAAAGGCTAGTGGGAGCGCGGTTGTATTTCTGATCCTTTATGTGGATGACATATTGTTGATCGGAAATGACATTCCAATTTTTGAAGCCACTAAATCTTCAGTAAGGAAAAGTTTCACAATGAAGGATTTAGGTGAGGGTGCATATATTTTGGGCATTAAGATCTATAGAGATAGATCGAAAAGACTAATTGAATTAAACCAAGATACATATATTGACAAGGTATTGAAAAGGTTCAATATGCAGGATTCAAAGAAGTGTTTTCTGCCAATATCACATGGTGTCAGTCTCTGCAAGAGTCAGTGTCCCTCGACACCTGATGAGCAAGAGAAGATGAGTGTGATTCCATATGCTTCGGCTATTGGGTCCATCATGTATGCCATGCTTTGTACACGCCCTGATATAGCCTATGCTCTAAGTGTTACAAGTAGATACTAGTCAAACCCAGGAGAGGCTCATTGGGTCGCAGCCAAGAATATCCTAAAGTACTTTAGAAGAACTAAGGATAAGTTCCAAGTTTATGGGGAGAGGAGGAGCTTGTTGTAAATGGTTACACTGATGCTAGCTTCCGAACTGACAAGGACGACTTTAGATTGCAATCTGGTTTTGTGTTCTGCCTCAATGGAGGGGCAGTGAGTTGGAAAAGTTCCAAACAAGAAATATAGCAGATTCCACGACGGAGGTTGAGTACATAGCAGCATCGGAAGTTGCGAAGGAGGCTGTTTTGATTAGAAAGTTTGTTTCTGAGTTTGTTTCTGAGTACATAGCAGCATCGGAAGTTGCGAAGGAGGCTATTTGGATTAGAAAGTTTGTTTCTGAGTTGGGTATTGTTCCTAGTGCTTCCAGTCCAATGGACCTGTATTATGATAATAGTGGTGCCATTGCACAAGCTAAGGAGTCTAGATCACACGAAAAGTCCAAACACATACTACGGCGCTATCACCTTATCCGTGAGATAATCGATAGAGGTGATGCGAAGATTTGCAAGGTGCACATGGATTTAAACATTGCTGATCCGTTGATGAAGGCCCTCTCATAACAGAAGTATGAGGCGCATATGAGTTCCATGGGTATTAGATATTTGCATGGTTGACTCTAGTGTGAGTGGGAGATTATTGTAATCATGTCTAAAGTTTGTGTTTTATTCAATAAAGTGTTATTTGTTCTCTAAATGACAATTATTTACATTGACTAACAAGTTCTTGACTTGTTTGTGAAAGTCTCTTATTATTATATTGTTGTTCTAAATGATCCCTAGTTTTGCCGTTATGAGGAACAATAATGGTTTATGAACTAGCACATGTATTGATTAATGATCATGTTTCATAGATCATAGATATGGAGATATTAAATCAATAATGTGGACACATGTTAGGGAACATGGTGTTGGACTGACCCACCTCGAGACACTATGGAGATAATTGTCTTAAAATATGCCATCAATGGTATACCTACTGAATCTTTTGACCTGAGATCGCCATTGTTTCTCACTATGCGTAGTGCTGCACTTTGGGGCTACCAAACACCACTCCGTAACTGGGTGGCTATAAAAGTAGTCTTTGGGTGTATCTTGAAACATGGAATGGGATGTGAGCAGATGAAGATGGAATTTGCCCCTCCTAGACAATAGGAGAGATATCTGTAGCCCCTCGATGCGGTTGGATTAAGAAAGTGCATGGGTGTACCAAAGTGATTAAAGAGATAATCACAAATTGAATAAAGAGTTAGTCATAAATTGTAATCCGCTGCAAGATCGAGTTAAATGGTTGAGCTATCACAAGGGTGGCATGACACTCACCTTGAGCTTGACTGGTATCCTAAGGCAAAGGGATTAGTGAATGTGTATATCCAAAGGTTTTTGCCGATAAGATCTTTATATGTGCGTGGGAGTCAGCACGCCCTGCTAGGTGCCTCTGCTGATTAGTGGTGCAAGAATGGTTCTTGTAGTACAACCACTCACATATAAACCGTACGGGTCACATACTTAACGGGTCGGAATAAAAACTTGCCTTTATGATTGTCTCCAGTGCAAGTGGGAGATTGTTGGCAATATGCCCTGTCAGGGATAGATCCCCTAGGTACCGCAAGGAAGCTACCCGTGAGGAAAAAGAAGTCTGATTCCTACTAGGATTCTACTGTAATCTTATTATGACCCATACCTTGTAATCCTATTAGGACTCCTACCTTGTAATCCTACTAGGAACCCTGTCCCCTGGGATATATAAAGGAGGGCAGGGAAACTTAGATAGGCAGAGAACCAACAGAGAGCAGCCAACAGGCAACTCAACACCCAAGCGTAGGGCGCAATATACAACACCCCAAAATAGGATGTAGGGTATTACGCTGCTCTAGCGGCCCAAACCTGTCTAAATTTGTATCTTGTGTCCTTGCGTTCACCTTCAAGTTTTAGATCCGGCGATCCCTCACCAAATAATCACCTACCTTAGGGTATCCTTAGGTAGGCCGATGGTAAAAATACCGACAGCTGGCGCCCACCGTGGGGCCGATCGTCGCGATCATTGGGCGAATTTGAAGGACCTCTTCATCAACATCAATCCACTCAAGATGGCGGATTGCTACTTCGTACATATGCATCGGCGGATCGATTCATCGAGTTCGAGATCGGATCCTTCAGCGAACAGCTACATCGACCTCGACTACTCGGCTCGACTTCACCTCGCGCGGCAACGTCGATGCACCACGGCCGCCGACCTCGACGACCCGGTTCAACTTCGGCTTGTGCCGCAATGTCCGCGTGCAGTAGCGATGAGTTCGACTACTTCGACTTTGCGAGGAGGCTCAGCGGCCCGCCAGCGACTACTTCGATTTTGCGAGAAGGCTCGGCGGCCCGCCGGCGATCACTTCAACTTCACGAGGGTGATCAGCGGCCCACCGATGACTACTTTGACTACTCGTCTCGACTAGAAACTAGTCGAGGGTGAGCCTCATAGCAACGACTACATCAACTACTCGTCTCGACCTGAAAACTAGTCGGAATCGACTACGACTAGTCGAGCTTCATCAACAAACCATCGCAGCTCCATCAACGAGCTCCACGGCTTCGTCGACATTCGTCCACGAATCAAGCTAAGTGACTTATACCTTTTCCGACTTGTTCTTCACAAGATCAGCTACCTTTTTGGGTATGCCTCTCGACAGGCATGAAACCCTCGGGGCCTACACCATGGTCGACTACTTATCTGTGTACGTCTCTCGACGGGCATTGAAACCCTCCAGAGCTACACTTCGCCGACTACTTATCCGTTTACGACTCTCGATGGGCATTGAAACCCTCCAGAGCTACACTTCGCCGACTACTTATCCGTGTACGACTCTCGATGGGCATTGAAACCCTCCAGAGCTACACTTCATCGACTACTTTTGTGCACTGCGCATCCTCTTTGTCGCATGATGACTACTTTTTGCTCATTTTCTCCTCTTAACGGTCGCTAATCTTCTCAAGTAGCAAATGCCTTAATCCGTGAAACCTCGTCTCCAGTCATGACCTAAGCGACCCATCCTGTATGAGCGAAGGCAAGAGACCTAAGCGACTCGTACATGCTATGGGCGAAGGCTAAACTGGGACCGGGTGAACGTCAAGGGTGGACTACTCGGGAGATTTAAATAGCCTAAAAAAGAGCTCGACATAGCAATTTTTACACCGAATAAATTTTGGTGTCTTCATATTATTACTGAGTACTACTCGGTATCTTCGCATTATGCTACATAATGTATGCATTGTCTTTTTTCAGATCAAGCTTCGGCAACAACCCTCTAGGCAGCACGGCGTGCCATCACAGTTCCGCTAGTTCCCAGGCTTGGGAGCTGGGCGATGCACACTACTCGACATGGCTCCTTCAGCTCTCCTGGCTCGTAAGCTCGGGGGCTGGACGTTGCAAAACTATTCGAAGATGACTCATATGAAGACTGAGAGTGCAAAAGAAACTCTAAGTCACCGCACGGTTAAATAAACCAGCGGGAGGCTCAATTTCACTATGCAGAAGGCGAAGAGTTTTTCTCGGGATTTCAGAGTAACACTAATGCCATGATTCTTGGATCCTTTTTTTGAACCTAAGGGTTTTGGATTCAAGGCTCGGGGGGCTGCAGGATACGTGTCATCGACTATTTATTTTTTGAATGTACTCGAAGGATAAGAAAAGAAGATTCAAGACGAATTTGACCCTCAGCTTGATTCTTCGATTCAACCTAAGGCTCGGGGGCTACTCCATATGGAGTGCGATTTTTCATCGCACCCCATACAAAAGAAGACTTGAAGCTATTCGGGGCATGAGCACCTCATAGCCTTGATGCAACTAAGGAACTACTCGAAGAAGACCTTCAAGATAGAGTTTTAGAAGAAGCCGAAGACTATTTCAGAAGTACTCGAAATGCCCAAGAGGCAATCATGAGTGGGCCGGATATTGATCAAGGAGGATTATAACCCTAATGGGCTTCCAACGTGAAGGCCTTTTAAGTGGGATCTATATAATGAAGGGCGGGGCTGTGGGCGGTGAACACACTTGCGCCACAAACCCTAGCTGCAGTCGCCCCTCTTCTCCACGCAACCCTAGCCGAGCGGGCGGTGCTAGCACACCGGTGACCTGCGTTCTCTCCCCGTACGTGTGCACTTTGAGGAGGCGCTGCTGCATTGCTGTGTGCTGATCGGCGAGACAAGGAGGAGGAGCTGCGAGCCGTGATCTGCTTCCTCTTCACCGACGAGCAACTACGTTGGGACGAGCTACCCCAACTCTACTTCCACTGCGTTGCCTTCTTGAACGCGGTAGCTAGCATAGCATCCCCGTTTCCTACACCTTGGTACTTTGCTACGAGGCTGAATCCGGTTGATTCAGCTGACTATCGGCTCAACCTCTATGCACTCATGATCGATCTCCAATTTCACATCCCCGTCAACGGTATGAACCAAATTACAAATCCCAAGCTAGATTCAGTGAGACCGCCGGGAGGCAATCGAGGAGGTCCTAGGGGATCAGAGCAGCCCGTGGCCGGAAGGAGGGGGGCCTGTGCCCCCTACCCGATGTAGCTTATGGAGCAAAACAAAATTCAGCCATGGATGAAGGAGGAGGATGAGGAAGAGAAAGAGGGGAGGAAGAGATAACAGAATAGTCAATAGACAATATTATGCACCAATACTTGCATAAATATTTATTTTGTTCTTAGTCTACTAATTGCCATCATCATCTTCTTTTAACCTCTCCATGTAAAATCTAACGTTACCGGTGAACCGGTGTTAACGTACCTGATCTATTCATTTCTATCTATTTTTGTAGATGAAAATGGCGAACCAGCTAGTTATTGTTGCAGCCATCCTACTTGCGATGCCGTTCATCACACCGGTCAGTGGATCCAGCTCCTATTGGCCTTTCTACCGCATCTTGAGCAACTTTATCCCCGGCAGCCCATATGGCAGCAGCCTGGATGCGGTATCTGCTGTTCTTCCCAAGAGGGCGTCCTCCTTTTAACCTCTCCATGTAAAATCTAACGTTACCAGTGAACCGGTGTTAACGTACCTGATCTATTCATTTCTATCTATTTTTGTAGATGAAAATGGCGAACCTGCTAGTTATTGTTGCAGCCATCCTACTTGCGATGCAGTTCATCACACCGGTCAGTGGATCCAGCTCCTATTGGCCTTTCTACCGCATCTTGAGCAACTTTACCCCCGGCAGCCCATATGGCAGCAGCCTGGATGCGGTATCTGCTGTTCTTCCCGAGAGGGCGTCCTCCTCCTCTTTGTTGTTTAACAACATCCTGGTTGCTGGTTCCTGCGGCGAGGCAATGACGACGTACATGGTCGGGCAGTGCCAGCATGACTCACGGAGGTCTGCCTACAAGAGCGGCATCAGAGGAGGCTTGGAATGTACCCACCGGTGCTGTGGTTTTAGGGTCGGCGATTTGTCTTCCGCGACATGTGCAACGTCACCTACTACAAGGAGAGGCTGAGTCTGTTCCCCGAGGAGCGCTCCATTCATGTCACTACGAGGAGATTTGACAGGTCTGAAGTTACCATGGAGGGCAAAGAGTTTAAGGAAGTTGTTTGAGAGCTAGTGAGGGCTGTGGCACACAAGATGGTGACCACACCTTGGTACTTTGCTACAAGGCTGAAGCCGGCAGATTCAGCGGACTACCGGCTCAAGCTCTATGCACTTGCGATCTATCCTCAATTTTGTGTTCGGGTCAAGGTTATGAACCAATCTCGAGATCCCAAGTTTTTTTTTGTTCCGGACCACTGTCAAAACTACAGGGTATTGATTGTTCCACTTAGGGAGGGCATGGTTCGCGTCATCATCAAGAATCAAGTCCTAGTTCTTCTGCGGATTCGTATGCGAGCAAGCTGACCAAACTGAACTTTCCTATCTTCGATGGGGACAATCCTACTCAATGTGCGTCGGGCTGAAGACCACTTTGAGTTGTATGATGTAGAGTCAACTATGTGGATCAAATTGGCATCAATGCACTTCTCTGCTGCTGCTGCTACCCGTTGACGGTTGCAGTCGATAGAGAAGTGTATTCATGTGTGGTCCTGGTCAGAATTTGTCAAGTTAGTTTTGGATCATTTTGGGCGGTACAAACTCGAGCTGTTAATTAGGCAACTGTTTCACATTAGACATTCGACTGATTGCTTCAGTGACCGAATATGTGGATCAGTTTTGTGGATTGGTTGAACAAATTGCTTGATATGAAACCAAACCATGAGGTTTTTTTTATTGGCTTCAAGATGATTTGATAGCTTCTATGTTAGTCCAGCGTCCTAGCAATCTCGAACTACTTGTGTTCTCACTCATTTATAGGAAAAGGTGGTTGAGCCGGGCAGAAAATGGGATGTGCGTTGTGGTGACTTTGGAGGAACTTTTAAGCCTGAATTCACTACTCCAAAGCCAGTGTTCAAGTCACCTTTGTTGGCCTCCTCCATTATGCAAGCCTAACAAAGGCTTGTTGTAACATCCTAGCCCAAGAAGAATTTGAGCCCACTAGTGGCCTATTTGTGAGTGACATGGTATGTGTGGGAGAGTGTTCCGCCTTGTTAATTGAGGGTGAGATTTACCAACGTATGAACCCAAGTGTCAAATGCATTCCAATCCCCGAGTTACCCTTTTACACGAATTGAGGATCAAAGCGTAAGTGAGGTTGGTGCAAGTGTGTTTTACTTAGCGAGTGAGTAGGACTGCTCCATATTTGAAACTGGGGCATTACATTTGTCCTCTTTAGTTACTAAAGATAGAAGAGGTACTGATGCAAGCTGTATTGATGCTGCACGTATGCTTGGGAATTATGTGCTGAAAAGTGGAATTATGCGAACTTTGGGAGTTGTTTCAGTTGGAGGATGATGTGTGTGTGTGTCTAGTGAGATACAAGGGCATTCTGTTTCTTTGCTTATTGATTCAGGCTGCTCCCATACATTTATCAGTGCTACATTGCTCAACAGTTATCTGGAGTGTCTGAAATGTGCAGTAAGATCAGAGTGCACGTAGATGATGGAGGTAAAATGCAGTGTCAATCTCAATTGAAAAATACTAAGGGGTCTATACAGAGTTGTCACTTTCAGTCTGACCTGAAGATCTTGCCATTATCTAGCTATGATATTATGGTGGGTATGGCCGGCCGGAGTCTCAGTCCTAAAAAGTTTCACTGGAGGCAAAAAATGGATGGCTATTCAATATGATGGCAGTATTGTAATGTTGATGGAAGAGCTGCCAGTACTTCCTGATGCTGCAGCTGTGCAAGTCTTGTGGGTATTGGAAGCTGAAGTGACAGATTCTGAAACTCTGCCCATTCCACCTGAATTGCAAAAGTTACTTGATGAGTATTCCCATTTCGCCCTCTACTCCAATGAAATCCTGATATAGTTTTTCATTTTCCAAATTGCACTGCAGAGGACCGTAGCATCACGCTGGGCCATCAACTAGTAACTCCGAAATTCCATCTCCATTCTACCTCTGAAACTGCCCCGATGGAGCAACATACAAAGAAAATTAAAAAAAAACATCTTATCACCTGGTGCTCTAGTCTTACCGCTCGCTGCTTGCAGTTTCCAATTTATTCCAGAGGTCCTAATCATGCATTCAGGAAAGAACGATTCCATTTCCCTCATTTGCCGCAGATTCCTCCACCACTGGAGACCATAGACGTCCACCTCGAACCCTCGGACTGTCAATTCCAGCACAAGAATGAAGAATCGCCACCACTGCTGCTTCTTCCCCCTTTGCCCGTGCCTGCTACTTTTCGGTTTCAGTGGGGAGTGCGCAGCGAATCAAATCAAATTACGGTGTCAAATTCCCAATGATCAAAAGGCAGAGCAAGTGCTGTAAAAAAAAGATCCAAATCTCCTAATGGACACCACAGCGGACTAGTGGAGACAGTAGAGAAAAATGAAAAAAGGTTGGGACAGGAAAGGGACCTTGTTGCATTGGCAACAACTTTCATTTTGGTGCGGCTGCAGCATCGATCGCCTGCAGGCCCACCTGATCAGATTCCCCCTAGCAGTGGATCGGATGTGGTTTCAGTAGCTCACCTAATCTTGGTGGGATTTGAGAATGAGATCTAGTACTAAGCATTACTAATTGATTGCAATTGGTAAAATTTGCTAACCAGCATGTATCCCAAATGACTGAACATTTAGACAGAACATGCACTATACTGCAGCTTGAAGCTAGAGGGGGATAAGTAGTATTAGGAGCGCATGGTATATAAACCTAACCAGCGTGATGCTAGTTGAAGGAGCTAGCATATTTATCAGATGGTTTTGGCGGCATCTTGGTACAATAATGTACAGTATTGTGTGTGTCTAGGAATGTGCTGTCATGTCTGTGTTAGTCTGGACTTAACCAAAAATATTTTCATGTGCCCCCTACCCTACATTGGGTCACTTGGCATACATTTTCACATTTTTTTATTTTTATATGTAGAACTGAATAGCGCAGCTGTTTTGGCTCGCAATATGTTGGTTGATCCAAGGTTGTCTTAACAAAAGCAAACACTGACTAGACTAAATTATATTATGCCTTGTGTCATCCTATCTAGGGTACTGAATAATCAATCGCCTATGGTGCAAGAACGTGGTCCTATTAGATCATGATTGTGATTCTGGTGATTGTGTGACAATATAGTCAATGGGACTAACGAGTCTGTGAGTTCAAGTTTTTAGGATTTCTAGATTCTATAGATGGAATCCAATCCATATATAAGATGGTCCAAATCACTGTCATGATATCCAAGATGGTCCAAATGACCGCCGAGATGATTTGGATAAGGTTCAGCATGATTACATGCGTCGGTTAAACCGATGGCATGAACTTATAAAGGGTCGGTGCTTTGGTGAGTTGATATGGCGATCAAGTGAAGAAACCACAGTAGCACCGGTTGTACCGACGCTATAAAAATGGAGGCGTCGGTGCAATGAGGAGATGATATGGCAACAAAGTGAAGAAATACCAGAGGCACCGGTTGAACCGACTGTCCTAAAAAGAAGGCGTCGGTGCAAATATGCTATGGTTACTCAGTACGTATGTTTTGGTTCCAGAAGGGTTTCCAAGCAAAGTCTTCAGCACCGGTTAAATCGACGGTCGTTGGTGCATTGCGTCGGTGAAATGTCGTCAGCACGGGATGGCAGTTGAAGTTCAACAGCTAGTAGGCAGGTTGAGTGTGACTCGTTGTGGCAGAACTAACTTGAATTACACTGGCTCAAGTACGCTGATCCTTTCTCGGAAGGCAGTAAGGACTCAATTGCACTTCAAACGGTGTAACCCCGTGGTCTGTCGGGTAAAGTCCCGATAAAATCACCTAACTCAGGATCAAAATAAGGTATCTCACACAAAGGTGAGTCCAGAGATACAATCACCGACAATTTTACATCACAGGCATAATATCACATTAGTATTCAAACATATATAGTAGCAAGACCTAACTAGTACGAATTTATACAAAATTGTTCGAAGATAGAGTATGTGCAGCGAAAATAAAACACGACACTACCAGACGTCGCGGAACGGATATTGAGCTAAGCCCAAGCTCAACATCACTCGGAGGGACCTGTGTTGGCCGGGGACGGATCCCATTCCACGGACCAACCATCAGAAAGAGCATAGGGCCAGGGCATAGTCAGAGTAGAATTCTCAGGGGGATTACCTGAAATATAGTTAAATTTGCAAGTCTGAGCATTCTAATACTCAGCAAGGCTTACCCGTTTCATGATATATTTAGCCATATAGCTAGACTATGAAGGCTTGTAATGGTTCTAGGTATAGTTTCAGCTGAAAAGTAACAAAGAGTAGATCCTTAATTTCAACTTTTAGCTTTCAGGTTTTAGTTGGTTATCCATTCTAAGTAAGCAACTATAGCTACTCAAGCATGGTAGAACTTTTTAAACATACATCATTTTTGATCATCATCACGTTGCTCTTATTACTCTATGTGGCAAATGGATCAAGCAGTCTCAATCTCCGCGAGAAACAGACGATTCTGAATCGAATTTCAAACCTTGCAAGGGTAAACCTAACTCACACGCTTGGAACATCCAATGATAGTTCCGAAGCAACCGTTTGCCTTTCATTCCGACTCATGGATCAGTGCCACCACAAGCGATTGTAGGACCATACGCACATCCAATGTGCAGGACGTACGCCTATAGCGCGACTACATGACCGTACTTCTGTCCGCTGTGCGGAACGTACTCCCACACGTCGGTGCGTGTGCGAAAAACTAAATTACGAGTGGTGGGGGGTATGTCCACTCCTCGGGCCGATTGGTTACTAGTCTTACTGCTTACCATATTTCGCGGCATGTGGTTAGTACTTTCAAACGCTTAACCACCGCTACCACACACTGCGACCTTATCAAATTTTCATCAACACAGACGGGGTTTTTGCTAAAGTCATGGATCATAATCACAACCCCGTCCGTCATCCTTATAGTGGTTGCAGGAATGTAAACATTGCAACTCCTATAAAGCTCGCGAGTGACAGGGAATCACTCGACTTCTACCGGTCCTATTAGCTTAGCAGCTAGTCGGACTCAGGTTCTAGTATTCAATACATAGGTTCCTATGAATATGCAACTAAGGTTTCAATATAATTCCAGGAAACTTAATTGCACAAGTAGATATACATGAATATATAAATTGCAGTGTAGTAAAAATAGCGGTTTATGTCCGGAGCTTGCCTTCGCTGGTGGGGCTGCGGTCAGAGATGTCAACACTAAAAGTTTCCGAACCGGGGTTCGGGGCTTCTGTTAGATCTCTGGTGACGTTCCCGGGGTCTTCAGAAATTCCTTCTTCTAGTTCCGGGATCAGCTGGTAATCTCCGTCAGCGAGAGTTGTCGAGTCTATATGATATGCAAACATCATAGTTGAGAAAATGCATACACTTCCATTTCATTTCACGATAAAGTTGCAATCCAATAAGTTAATTAAACTTCTTCTACGGGCAGTCATCTATCGAGTATTAAATTACATTACCTAATTTCATCAGATAACCAACCTAGTTACTCTAAACAATCAAACTAATGACACTAAATGACATTAAACACATGGAAAAGACTCTAATCTATTCATTAAACATCATTAGTTGATTTAATTAACTAAATTACTATTATTTTTATTCTTGGTCAAATAATAAAACCCTAAGTTAGGAGTGATTAATAATACTATAAAAAATTAGTATAAATAGATTTAATTGAAATAATCTTATCCCAAAATTTTCAGAATATTTATTTAGTAGATAACTCATAACAAATATTGTAACGAAAACATACATAAAACATGAATTATTTTTACAGATCGAACTACTGCAGAAATGAAGTTGAAATTTTTACTAGGGACAAGCTGATCTGTATCTAAGCTACTGCAAATTTATCAAGATTTTGTCGTTATGGAAACTGCGCTACAAAAATAAACAAAAACAGCACTATTATATTAAGATCTATTTATATCAGAAGTTCTACACTAGATCTTGTGCTGCAATTTTGTGAACATGTTAGACTACGCAAAAGTAACACTCTAATTTAATTTCATAAATTTTCATAAACTAGAACTATTATTCATGAATTATCTTTAATCTAAGCCTAAATTCATAATTCAAGATACTCTATGCTACTGATATTCAAAATTTTATCATGGATTACACATGCTGCAAGAAAGTTAGAGTAAAATTTTCAGCTACAAACACTAACAGATTCACCCTGGAATAAATCCTAAAGCTTTCATTAATATAAAACAAAGACACTTAAATATCACAGCTAGGAAACAGTTCTGAGTTTACAAATTTTACATAAAGCTACACATGAGACACACATCCTATGTTTCAAATTTCAACAACAGCGTAGCTATGGATCAAGAGATCTAATTAGCACACCTATTTCCTAATATTTATTCTAATTCAAAATATGCACTCATTCAGCTCAAGGCTATAACACAAAAGTTGTAGAGTTTACTCCAAGAATTGAACCAAAACTAGTTTGACATTTTTCTAAATTTTCTACAAATTATTACAAATTTCTAAAGATTACTAATTTGAATTGAAGGGAGGGACTGGAATCTTGCAGCCAGGCCCTCAGAAAGATTTAGATTATTGCAATCGACTCCCTAGCTCACCGGGGAAGAAGAGCCGAGACTCGCCGGTTGAATTCCGACGATGGTGGTCGCCGGCGGCGAGGGAAAACCGGCCAGGAAGGATCAGGGGGCTAGAGCGGACCTTGTTGGGGGTGATGTGAAGGTCGGGGTCGACTGGAGGGGTGGAACGACGATGACCCGAGGTGGCGGCGATGAAGCTCAACTACGGCGGCGGTGTTCCGGCATGCTGGAGATCGGAGAGGGGTGGGGGTGTGGTCTATGAGCTGCGTCGGGGTGATGTGGTTCGGGTGGTACACTTGTCGAGGGCGGGGAACGACTGGAGCGGTGGATCGGCGGTGAACCGAACGGCGGCGGAGAAAAGCCTCAACGGCGAGCGTCGGTAGGACGATCTAGTGGGAGATTGGCGTCGGGGTAGGTTCAGGGAACACCTGTAGACGATGAGGAAGCTTGCTCGAGGATCAATTTGAGCAGGGACAGGCTGACGGTGGCTGCCCACGGTGAGCAGAGCTCGCCGGAGACGAAGAACGGGCGCCGACGGCGTTCAGAAGCTCGGGGTGAAATGAGAATGCAAGAGAGAGCAAAATGGAGGGAGGGGGGCTACTGAAGGTCTTGGACCAGAAAAGAAGGGTGAGGGGGGCATGCACGGGCGCTAGCCACGACGGTGGTGAGGTGGCGGCCGGGCAGTGCTCGGGCAGAGGCGGGGCGGCGTGGCGCGCGCGGGAGAAGGCCAGAGAAGAGGGGCTAGGGCGGCGGCCGGCCTGGGGGTGCCGCGTGGGAGCTGCCAGAGGCAGGAGGTGGCACCGGCAGAGCTGCAGCGGCGGTGAGCGGTGGCGGCCTGCGACGGCAGAGATGAGCAGAGGGGGAAGAAGAAGAAGGGGGGGGGGCGCCAGGGGCTGATGTGCAAACTTCAAAAATTCCAGGGTCCTTGATATAAAACAAGATTTTCTCACTGTTTTATATCTCAAATGAGAAAACGGTCAAAACAAGAATTGTAGAACTTTTCAAAAACTATAACTTTTATTTAGGGTTCAAATTCAAAAACTCAAAGGATAGAGCTTTATTTTAAAACCTTGAACTTAATTCAAACTTTATAAAGTTTTTGTCCTTATTAAGGTAAATTTCATGTATTTTTGGACTTAATTGCAAGTTTTATGTAATGAAATGATGAGTATTATTCTTACACTTTAACCCTAGTAAAATTTAAGAGTTACCTTTGTAATTCAAATATTTTGCATAAAAGGACTCATACTTTTGAAAAAATTACACATAAGTCCTTATTTCCACACATTCACTCAATTTCACTCAATTCAATACATACATTACACATCCTTTCCTAATGTGTTAAAATTTTGACACCTAGGGTGTCACACTCGTTAAATGGACCGTGGCAATAGGTTTAACCGACGCTTTATGCTTTTCAGGGTAAAGGCATGTAACGGCTAGGAGTAGATCTTTAGCTTATATAAGGCCTCACCCCAAGTTATTTGAGATTGCTGAAGTTTATGTGCAACACCCATACTCTGAAGAAGTTCTCCAAACCAACCAAAAAGCTCATTGATCAAATCTTTAGATTTAGCACAAGCTTTGTGAGGTATAGTGCTAGGCTAGCTCTAGAGAGAGTGTAAAAGCAAGATGTTGTGACCTTGTGCTGTTTCTTGAGTGAACCACAAGTTGTATCTCGGTGTGCCGGCCTCTTGGAGTCTTGGTGGCTCGCCAGCAAGTCATTGACCCTCCGGCTTGGTGTGGAGCGGCGACAACGGCTTTGTGCGGGGGACGTGGAGACCCCCATCCTTCATGGAGAAGCTCCTTAGTGGAAAGCGGCATCAAGGTGACCGGGAACTTGGCGAGAGCCTTGGTGGCTAAGCCTTCGTGGCGAGTCAAGAAGAGTTCCGGAAGAGACTTAGTGATCGGGATGCAATACTCGAGTGCTTCAACAATATGGACTAGGGATGGCTTTGTGCCTACCGATACCACGGGATAAATCTTCATATCGAGAGTTTGCTTCCCCTTATCCCTTTCTTTTAAGCTTGTGCATTTCTTATTGCAATATTGTGTGCCTTTATATTTTTAATGTAGTATCTTGTTAGGATTAGCTATAGGTTGCAGAACTCTTTGGGATGAAGTTTTCACACTAGTTAAACCCTAGTTGCATATCTAGGTTATATGTTTTAGTTTATATTTTATGCTAACTTGAGCCATAGTTTAAGGATTTCGAATTGTGTAATTCACCCCTCCATTTTTAAGCTACGAGCACCGATTCCTTCCATATGGCCATAGCTCCATTTGTAGGCTCAGCAAAGCTTGTCTTGCTTTTTGTTTAGTATAGGTGAATGATAGAGTAGTAGATTATTAACAGGTGAATCATATATATATATATAGCTCGTCGACTCAACCAACTAAACCACTGGGCTATTGTAGTTTATCGGACTGTCAATCGGTCAAGTACGAGTTGTTTGCTGGGCCCTAGAAAAACTATTCTCCTTGAGTGTCCATGTGAATTGGTAGATCCAAGGAGCTAGGGTACGCTGTTATTTATCCTCTCCCCCTGACCCATGCTCTTTGGATGGATCACTCAGAACCAGGAGCTGCTGCAAGCCTGCAAATAAACCTCTCGATCAAGATCTACCTAGCTTCATGAGTAGATGCGTATGTAGCCACCCATCTCAGTATATAAACGTAGGAGATGGGGATGCAAGTGAAAGATCAGAGCTATTTAATTTGGGGATGCCAATGTGTCTTTTTTGGATCCAATACCATCCCAAAGTCGCGCCGTGACATCCAGCCGCCGCTCGACACACAAGTGGCACACCAATTGGCAACAGAATTTACCGTGCAGCGCTCCGAAACCGTTATTTTGCGCCAGAATCCGTGACGAAAACGATCGTCCTCTTCAGTCATCATGGCGCTGTACCAGCGTCGCCTGCAGCGGAAGACGTCTTAAAACCGAGCAGGGCCAAGGCCAGGGCCGGGCCTGTGCCCATGCATGCAGCGGCAGCGGCGGAGCACAGCAGCGATTACACACGGGCAGGAAGCAGGAGCGGCAGCAAGCTAACGCGCAGCGGGCGCAGGCACACACAGTAACGCAACGCCCCCAGCTCCGTAGTCCGTCCGGCGCAGCGGCGGCAGTAACGCGACTGGCGCGCACGCGGGCGGTCGCCGGCGCCGCGACACCCCGGGCCCGGCCGCGCGTGGCCTGACGACGCGTATGTGCGTGCGAGATTGATCTAAACGGCCTCGCCAGCTCTCCGGTCGTCGAGCGGGTGCACGTACTGGCCTGGGCCTGGCGCGTCGTATTGTCCGTCCCGGCCGCCACTCGGGCGCGTCGCCGTGCTCGCCATGGCTGACCGGCGAGACACTGGACCACCTCAGGCCCGATGTATGGGTATGGCCCTCCTTGTTCTGCGAACACGAAGGCCTTTAGTATCATTTCGTTGCTCGTTTCGTACTGTACCTTGGCCTGTGTTCTACCTTGGTGTCGTGGTAAGAGCTAGGGAGGTAGAATTGCAGAAACTTTCGTTCCTGACTGCTATTTCTTGTGAAATTTACCCTGCAGATTTGGATGGTCAAAAGAGAGAAATATCCAAAGACAACCAAGATAAACAACCCTCTGCTTACCTGCAGCGCGTTGAACACTTGAACTGGCTAGGAGAACATCAGTTACAAGTAGATCCGCCACGACCAAATCAGATCAAACGGCCATTAATCTGCCTCGTTTCCCTCCGGAGGAGGAAACAGAGCCGCCTCCATCTTGGCGTCTTGCACACAAAACCTGCAGAGGCGCCAGAGAATCTATTGTAGGCCAGCCAGCCCAGCCAGGGGCAGACCAGACCAGGCCGGATCATGCAGATGCAGACTTGCAGGAGCAAGGAGATGTATGTGCTCATCTTTTGATCCGGATTTAGTGCAAGTGCAGGCCATCTCTTGATCCGGATTTGGATTAGATTAGGCGCCCAAATTGAACAGGAATAAAAACTGGGGAGCCCCATCCACAGAATTTGATTTTTTAAAGAAAATATATGTATGGGCAACCTCCAGAATTGGTTTGGAAAAAATACTCCTGTCCCCCCTTCCCTTGCAACAACCGCCACCTGGGCTGGGTGCCTTCCACAGTACAACCACCTTGGATTTTCATTCAGCGGAGGTTGGAGGATACTATTTTTCTTGGAAGCATATGCCAGATGACAGTTCAACAACCTCATCCGGAATTCAGAGGAATTTATCATTTTCTTCAGCCGCCCAATTGGCTTTTTTTAATTGCAATAATATCCCATACGCAGAATTTGTTTACTGGTAGGCATTAGCGCTGCGTGCACAACAGTTGAACCAGAAGATTTCCATTCAAAGGGTGGAGTTTTGATTCTTCAACAACCCTGGATAAACCTCCCTTTTTTTTAAACAGTGCCCTGAATAACCTTAAAAGTTCATTCATACGCACACGTTCATAAAAATGGACTAGTGTTTTACAGATAAAAACAGCAATTTTTTTCAGTGGATAAATTTTTCTCAAATTAAACTCTGTTTGTATGATCCAAATTTAGAATTCAGACAAGCAACAGTATATATGGTACCTCAAATTTTTCTGTTAAGTGACATTTTAGATCAATACCTTCATATTGTGTAAGTTTTTAAAGACGTGATCACTGCGAATATATCATAGCAAGTTTCATTACTTAGACAAAGTGGTAAACGTCATTACCAAAAGTGAATGTTATCCGATATTTTCTTTTACTTCTCTCTTCCTAAAACTAACACTACACTACATAGCGACTTCCTCCTCGTCTCGTGAAACATTAACAGTACAGTAATACATACCTCTCTCACTTCGTAGCCCAAAATACCACCCCAAAAAAGAGTTAAAATTGAAGGAAAAAAAATTAGCTTTTGCAGCAAGACCCTCTTCGAAGACAAAAACTCCAAGAACGGCGTCTCGTCACGGGGCGGCCGTTCCCTCAACGCCGACCTCGCTCGCAGCGGCGGCGGAGGCGGCCTCTTCGGCCGGCGGCGCCTCGCGCTCGCGCTCATACGGGGACAGCCACTTGGCGCGCATGTACTCGGGCTTGCGCCACGGCGGGAGGTGCAGGCCACGCTTCTTCAGGCTGGCGCGAGCGGCGTCGGCTGCGGCGGCCACGAGGAGGCGGAGCCGGTCGTCCTTGCCCACGAACACCGCCGGCAGCCGCTGCAGCAGCGAGCGGTACGCCTTGGTGGGCCTGGCGACCTCGAACGCGGACCGGAAGTCCACGTCCACCAGGACGCGCTCCCGCGCGCCGCGGTCGGAGGCGGCCGGGAGGAGCACGTCGATGTACGCATGCTCCCCGGCGGGGTGGGAGGGGGACTTGTCCCAGCGGGAGACGCAGACGGCGGCGTCGTGCCCCGCGGCACGGAGCGAGGCGGCCACCAGGCGGAGCAGGTCGCGCCGGCGCGCGCCCGCCGTGCGGTGGCGCTCCAGGTGCGCGCAGACGTCGGCGAGGAGGTTGCGCTCTCGGAGCGTCGCGCAGTGGACGAGGCCCTGGGCACGGCGGCGCGAGATGGTTAAGAATCAGTTCTTGCGCTCTCGGCCGCGGTCACCGCCCACCAAAAAAGGAATCAAGTTACTACCTTGATCGTCTCCGCTACGTCGGAAGCCGCCGCCGCCGCTTCCTCGTCCTCCTCGTCGTCGGAATTATCGCCTCCGTGGAAGCAGTTGCAATACCGGCCGCCGTGTCCTGGCTTCTCGGCGCCCGCCCCGACGCCGTCCTCCAAGAAGCTGCGCACCATGCCGTCCAGACACACGGAGCTCGGCTCCGCCTCATCCTTCTCTGCCGCGCCCGCCGACGGTAGCCGCTCCGCTGGCGAGATCCGCAGGAGCTGGCGATCGAAGAGCCGCTTCAGCATCGACCTCGCCGGCGCCGGCGTCGGCGCCGGTGCCGTGGACGGATCGGTCGGAGCGGCCCTCACAATATCGACCCGAAGAAATGAACGGCGCTGGCTGTATCAGCAGGGGAAGCGATCCTGGGCGGCGGCGGAAGCCTGAGACATGGCCGCGGGCTGCGACCCTTGGATGAATGATTCGATCGGAGCGGTTAGGGTTTTTTGGTCTTTTTCGGGTCGATTTTTTGGGTGCGAATTTTCGGGGGGAAGAGGACGACGAGTAGGGGGACCGGTTTTAAAGCAGGCGGAGGATGCCGACGTGGACAGTACGATGGCGTGGCGTCCGACGTGGCTGTTCTTATCCGCATGGTGTCGGAGGCGGCACTGACTGACGGGCCCTGCTCTGCAGTGCTGTACACCTCGCTTGTGGAGAAATGGATACCCTTGGTCCAAGCTGATGTTTATCTTGGCATAGCATTGCAATTCTTTTTGTATGAGAAGAAATCTAATGTCTGGCTTCTGTATCCATAGCAATAAATTAAAGATAACTCAAACATTTTATATTGTTTTAATATGTACTGATCTGATATTTTGTATTATATTGTTACGATCTCATATGAACAATGAGAAGAAAGCTGTACCAAGACAACCAATTTGAAAAGATACTTCCTCCGTTATAATATATAAGAGCATCCGTAGTGATCTTTCCGGATAAATCGATTCATACGCTTCAAGAAAGCAATTCATTTTCTCTCTCCAGTACAAACAGTCATTAATGAACCTAGTCTTAAATAAAAAATCACACTATTGCTCACGGTTTCTCCACACAAGCAGAGTGGCAGGGCATCATACTTCTTATTTTATTGCCCTTTCTTCTCTCTTATCTAGAGTCATCTTTATCTAGTAGTTGCATCGCTGCTGTGACAGACCATAAATCGGCTAAAGCATAACCATCTTGTACTCAAGTTCCATAATACAATGCGCGCTCTTTTTATACACACGTACATCGATATAATAATACTAGTGTTGATAAAAAATTAAATACGTTACTTGGTCTTTAAACTAGACATAGTTATGCCTTGTATACTGGAACGGAGGGAGTACATAGGACTCTGGGACTCTGGTTGCACTGGTAAGGTTAAGACAAACAACGCCAATGGAAAGGAGCAGGAAATTTGCATTCACTGGTAGAGTATTCGGTGATGCAGTGCCGATAAAGATTTGCAGCGTCCTGTAGAAATCGAGTCATTACTCCCCCGGATACTAAAGTCATTTCTAGAACGACCTCTGCTCTGACCAAATGCGGATGGAAACTCCACTTCAACAATTTTCAAAAGCAGTTTGGGACAAGCAAGACACTGTGGGGATTTTTTTAAGAAAAATCTCTATTTGTAACGAAATTCTCTTTAACAATCTTCAGGGAGCATTCTATTAATAGCAATAATGCCAGCTAACACGAGGAACTGACCCACCTGTCCCTTCTCATCTCCCTTTGGCCGTAGATTAATAGCAATAATGCATTTGTGGAGCCATAATAAAAAAACCTACAACTACGAATTCGACAAAATATTGGTATGCTATCTCCATGCATGTTTCCCATTTGTTTTTTTTGAATTATAGTATTGATTGACTAAAACCAGTGAAGTATATTGGTGGGCAACAGTAAGGTCAACAATTGAGCCTTTGCTTGGATCATCAAGAGCTTGTATAGCTAACTTATAGTCCAATTTTCAACTATGCAACCACCCGGTTTTAAAAAACAATAAACTTATTTCTTTCAACTATTGCAGCTCATAATAAGTCGGGAGGATCCAAACGGAGCCGCGCTGAATGAAGCGACATTGAATCCAAGAAAGTAAAACCATCGTAGCATCATGCAGCATACTCCTACGTCCATTATTGTTGACAAACCACACAATCATACAGGGATGTGCCACAGCCCCTACTGACCATAGAAAAGTGCTAGTCCCACGCTCAAAGCCCAATCAGTGAGGAAAGCTTCCACTCAAGCAATTGCTTGCCACAAAACATGCAGGGATGCCGAGAGAGAGAGAGGTAGGGAGAGGGCTCCTCCCGCGAGACAAGGGGAAAATTCCCTCAATGCCATCGAAAATTTAACCTATCTCTTCAATGCCATCGAAATTTAGACCATCCCTTCATTGTCATTGAAATTTTCACCTGATCCCTTCAATGCCATCCTGTCACTCTTGCTGTTAGAAGACTGTTAATTGAAGGTGGAAAAGATAATACTACCCCTATAGGGAATAGATGAAACATTTATATTGCTATCCCTTTTATGCCATTGTAGTGAACAACAAAAACTCTATATATGCACAGAGCGATGACAAACTTTTTTATAGGAAGTGACACACAGTAGTACATATCCACTTTTTGCGGACACATGCACAGAACAAGCATCTTGATGTGTAGATAAGCAACCAGTCAAAGCAACTATTAATATATATATAAGCATCATTGCTGTCCATAAAAGCAGACATATAAGTTGCCATTGATGTCCATACAAGCATATTCCAATCAGCCATTTTTGTCCATACAAACAACCATGCATGCAACATACTAGCAGCAAGCAATTAGTAGCTCACAATATCTTAGCAAAAGAACAAAGTACTAGAAGCAACTAGTAGCTCACAACATCTCCCCAAAAGAAATTACAATTTGGTTTACAAAGACCAAGCAAAATAGAACCCACAAAATGAACTAGCAGTTTAGATCTGGAAGTGGAAGCTTTCTTTTGCTTCTAGTATCTGAGGTAGGGCTGTCCTTCTGGGGGGTTTTGCTTCTAGTACCCATTGCCGGACTATCAGGTGGCACTGAAACTTCCTTCTTCTTCTTTTTCCCTGCTGTCTTTGCCTTCCCTTTAGCTATCTTCTCTCTTGTAGACTTGGAGATGGCAGGAGGTGGTGTGATCTCACATGTAGGTATCATCAGGTACTTGATGGAAAGTGGCTCAAGTTGGTTTGAGCCACTTCCAGACCTGCACATGAGTCATGTACATGAGAAAAAATACCGAGCATGATATAATAAAATGATATATCAACCTGAGAGAGTTTCTAGATCCTAAGCTAACCGAGGCACTTTGGCTGTATACATATGTTAAATTAGAAATGAATGAAATTCTATTGGAAACAAATCAGAATATAGTGTGCAGATCATACCTATAAGGAAAATGCATTGCCTTAGGTGCCGGGTCAGTGCTCTCACAAGATGGTTCAGTAATTTTCTTCCTTTTCTTTGGTGGAACCCTATGATTCATGAACAACAAAGAGTTAGTTGGGAAAAAATACAACCAAATTGACAAGTCAATTATAGGTAAGAAATAATGCTCACTTTTCAGCCAGCATTGCTGCTATGTCATCAGGGTCACCATCCTTACACTTATACCAGCGATGGCCATATTTCTTGCAAACTTTGCACTGATGCCTTTCTTTCTTATTGTGCCACCTTCTATGCATCCTTTGAATCTTTGATTTTATCTTCTATTCACTGTATATTTTAGGTGTGGTGGATGCAATAAAAAACTATGGTCAGATTGTGGCCATTGTGCCTTATCACGCATAGCTGGGATTAGAGCCTCATATGCCGCCTTGAATTTCTCAATTGAGTAGAACATGTCAACATATTTTTCCAAAGGTTCCCTAAAATATGTGAAAAATGCAATGGCATGTTTGCGGGGAATGCCTGAGACTTGCCATTTTCTGCAAGAGCAAGTTCTTTCTTCTAAGTTGACAACATATTTGTAGCCGCTACCACCCTTCATAGACACCTCAGCAAGAATATTCCCACTTCACTGCACATCCATATCTAAATTCCTACTTTGCTCCCTCAGATCCTTGATGATGTGTGGCAAAATGACTCCTTCCATCTTTTTTGATATATCACTTCTAATATCCCATTTGTCCATAATAAGCTGCCTAATCAAGTCCATAAAGTTATCCAAATTCAAACCCTTGTACTTCTTTACCCAATTGTTGAAGCACTCTGCCAAATTGTTTGTGACATAGTCAACTTTGCAATGGATCCGGAATTAACTTCTTGTCCATATCTTAGTATGATTTTACCTCGTACTTCTCATCGGATTTGGAATCAAACTCGAAGTCGCTTTCCTCACCCACATATGTCTTACGAGCAGGTAAGTACAAGGATTCATCATCGACACCCACATGTTCATTTTGTGGTTGAGGATTTGCTAGATACTCATCGTCATCATCATTAGGTTCATTTGTGCTAGGTTCAGTGGGTTAGCTTGCTGTTGGCTTTGTATGTTTGTTAGATATTGGCTCAGTGGACTGGCTTGCTGCAGCTAGAGATGGATAAGGCATAGATGGGGTGCATGGGATATCAAGTAAATCTTAATTTTCTGGAGTGTAGGACTCAGGAATAGGCACATCATCAGTAGGTTTAGTATATGTAATAGTCATGCGAACTACCTTGCTACCAACATGTTTGCTAAACATCTCAAGGAGTTCCTGATCTGTTGGGACTTCAAGGGAGCATTTTTTGACACCATCATAGTAAAAACATGTACTACTTCCTGGTATCCATGAGGGTACTGATCCATAATTTCTGCGATGAGGTATTTGAAATTGCATAGATCAGAATCCACTATTTTGTTGAAGGTAAAGTATGAAAAATCCTTCCTATGATTTTTTGGATTGCAACTGATTCTGATTTCCAACAGGTAGCTCGACTTAGGGTCCGTCCTGTTAATGAATGGCCCATCAAAACCTCAAAACTAAGGGTTTCTAGTTGCAGTTCATATAATGGAGCATAAAGAAGAAGATGAATAACTCACCCTGCAGGAAGCCAAGAGTGGACGACGTTTTGTCATGGAGTCCCCATCCCCTGCGAGCGCAGGGGCGCAGAAGGGCCCCGCACCCCACGCGTAGACGCGACGGGCCTGCGCCTGCGCGCCCCCCACGCAGCACCCTGCCCGGCGCTAGGGGCGGCTGCCACGCGCCCCCCAAGCAACGCCCAGCCTGGTGCTAGGGCCTGCTGCCGCGCGCCCCCGATGCCCACGTGTGGAGGGGCCGTACGTCTCCCTCCTGACCCCTGACGGGCCTGCAGATCCAGGACGGGGAGATCGACGGGCCCGGTGCAAATCAAAGTGCGGCGGCGCGGCATGGGAGCGGGGAGCGGGGTCAGCACGGGACAGGATAGGGTTGGAGATGAGATGTGTCCGGCACTAAGCATAAGTTTTGGAGAGGGGTAAAAATGGAACAAAAACATATGATTTGTCTAGTTTAACGGTGGTAGACGGTGTTCTGCTCAAAATATAACGGTGATGGTATAGGAGGGATGGAAAATTAAAGTGATGGTATTGAAGGGATGGTCTAATTTTCAGTGGTATTGAGCGAACGGGTTAAAGGGAATTTTCTCCGGGACAAGCCAGCAATGGCAGGAGTTGAATAGTAGTAGCATCTCGTGCATCCATATGCCTCCCAGCACAAGCCACCCCCGGAACAAGAAGAAATCAACCATCCAGGCAAGCAAGGCACCTGACCAATGAGTTGGGTCGGCCCTGGCCCTCCCCTGTCTTATCCTGACCGGCAATTTAAGTTGCAGTACGTTACGTGAGCTGTTGCGAAACAATTATTTGATGGGGTTGCTTGATGCTCTCTCTCTTATCACCTTCTTCAATCAGATTAGCGTGGGTGTCTCAAGGCTGGACCACGGAATTTCTTGGCTTCATCCTTGAGCTGGCGGCTTGCGAATCCTGTTTGCAGCAGTTTATTTTCTTTTTTGTTGTCAATAATTCGCAGAGTACAGTTCCTGCCTCGTGTCTTGTTCTCTTTGATTGGCAGTAGTTGAAAATAACATAAATGTCTGTATGCTTCTTACAAGGAAATTGGTTGCAAAAAAGCAAGTGAGAGCCTGCCTGGAAAAAATTGTATATGAGGAAGATGGAAACATTTTAGTTACTAGTATTTCAGGAATAAACCCTGGCCACTAAAATGTACAAAGATATTTGATATCATAAATATTATATTCTTTTCTTTAAAACTTGGTCAACTAAGCTGGCTTAGGACAAACTTAGAATACCTTATATTTTGTGAAAGGAGCGAGTATTTTCTAAATATCCATTTCAATATAACTTTCGAAGGAAGAATGCTCGGCAGGAAACAGGATAATGTCGTGGAGACCTTTTCAAGATTTGGGTGCAGAATAAAAGTCAATGCAATGCTTGTGATTGTGATGAGGAGCAGGCAGCACCGGGCTCCAGCTTTATGGGCATGGTCCGGGGACCGGGCACAGTTCATGTGACCATAGGGGACAATCCAGTATCCACATCCCTGATCTCCCTCCTTTTATTTTCCCGGCCCAATCATTACTCCCATACCTCGATTATTATCCGGTAAACCATTTCACCAGAAGAAAAAAAAATACTGAGCCTTACTGTGACCATTGCCTTACTTTAATCCTTGTGGTTTGACAAAGGGGATCGTCGAGTGGTGCCAGGTCACCGCAAAGGTGATGTGACCTGACCGGGCAAGCAAACAGGCTAGGGAGGAGACCGGGGGAAAGGTAGTCTGATATGGAAGCGAAAGGTACAGCACCTGCGTGTAGGGCATCATCTGGTCTGATCTCTATACACAAATCACCCGTCAGTCAGTCGAGATCACTGATGCTTTGGTTATGCGCGCGACACACCACCTATTCAATGTTATCTTGTAGAGATGACTCACCGCGTTGGGGCCTGGGGAGAAAGGATTAATAGTAACTCCTAGCTAGTAGAAAGGATTAGGAGACTGACGGATTCAGACAGGCCCATTCAGTGCTATCCTAGTCAGTGATTGACAGTGGCCCATTCAGGGTCCTGCTTTTCTGAACCACACAGGTTCCGCACCACACCGGTTGTGCGTGTTGCAATTGCAGCGGATAGAGCCGCGTCGGAGGCCGGAAGCGTCCTCGCGAAGTTTCTGAATGTGGCTCCGGTTCTGAGACCAGACCAGGATGATATTTGCAGAAGCTTCGGTGGCGGCGATGGTGAGACGGAGCAGCAGCGGACCAGCGGTGGAGGAGCTGGAGCTGGAGCTCGACGACAGGGTCGATGGGGTGGAGGATGCCACGCCGGGGCACATGCACATCCTGACACTTTGGCAAGACGCCGACGCCGACCCCGTGCATAAGCACGAGCGATCGGCCGGAGCCGCACCCCTGCAACGGTGCCGTGCAGGAACTCGTTTCTTCTCTGACATGGAGCCTGGCGGTTTCAGACAGAGATGTTTTGTCAAGTCGGCCCTGGTATTCGTGGAAATGTCACTCGCGGGCCCCTCTGCTTCCGTCGCCCTCGTCCCCGTTGTACTACCGCAAGTACGGTTCCCTCCTTCGCCCGCATCCTTGTACTACCGGCACAAGTCCACAAGGACGTTTTCTTTTTCTGTTTGCTGCAAAAAGATAGGCAACGAGGTAACTCAGCGAAAAAGTAACACACTCCGATCAAGATTTCTCGTAGTTATTGTTTTTCGAAAGAATAACCTTACTAGCCTCCCGAGCTGTGGCCTCTATATCGAACGTGTTAAAACAAAACGATGTCGTGACAGCGGGAGGGTCCCACCCAAGCACCCAACTCTGTCGCGCTAATTGGGCCAGGCGCACTCCAAAAATAGTCAGGGTCCAAGTTTGCTTGTTCACGCCAACTCCCTAGCGGGAATAATCGAGGCTCCCAACAATAATTCACTACCGCCGCCACCGCTCGCCGCACCGTCGAGACTGCCGGAGTCGCCACCGCTCGCCGTGCCATCGAGACTGCCGGAGTTAGAGTTTCGGAGGAAGCGGCCGGCGGCGAGGGGTGGAAGGTGGGGGAGCAGCCGGTGACGAGATCGCTGGCGGCCGGGGTGGTGGTCGAGACGGCGGTTAGGATTAGGGTTTCGAGTTTTCGGGGTTGAGGGGCGGCTTCTATAGCCGCGGGCTATAGAAGGGGAAGATCGAAGGCTACGGCGGTCCAAAGGTGGTGGTGGTTCGGCCGAGGTGAGGCTGCCGGGCGATCGGGGCTGGACCTCTGATGGGCGGTGGCTAGCAACGGGGCAAGAAGAAAGCTGGGGCTGTGGTGGCACGACGGTGGGTGGTGGCTGGATGGACGGCGCGGCGGTGGCAGCTGCCGGCCTGAGCTGTGGATGAGGGGGCGAGGAAGAAAACGAGAAGAGGAGGTGGAGGAAGAAAATGATGGCTAAAAAAAATGAGGAGAGGGGCCATTTCTACGACTAATCAACTCGTGGTAACGCGAGTTTCTCCAACAGTGCCCACTCCCTAGTCCCGTTGTATTACTTGGGCTGATGGACACATTCATCCACGCGGGCCGCATCTAAGGCCCATATACGTGCTTGTTTCGATTCCCCCACACTCGCCAATTGGGGCCCAGCGCACCCCTACTGCACCCATCATCTTCGGAGATTTTCTGCCTCGTGGTTTTTTTTTTGCTGGGACGGTGATGACGTGCCAGCATCACCATATGCATACCTGACATTGTGATCCAGGAGCCCTGCCATATTAGACGTTGTAAATTACGAGAAGGTCGGGTATTAATATTGTCACGAGTTGTAACACGCATGCTAAAAGAGTTCTCCGTTCTCTACGTGCCGATGTGACGAAGATGTCTAGTGTCTTTGCCACTCCAGCTACTACAGTACTACTTGTAAATGAAGATCCTCAACTGATTTGCATTGTGAGAAAAATCCAATCATAAGAATTTGCTGGCTCAGTGTACATCTCTTTTCATGAAGGTGCAGTGTATTGACATACGCAATACTCCATCGTACAATTGTACGAGCTTATACATTTGCTATAAGAACGTGACTCAACACCTCAAGACTGATGCGGAAATAAATGATGCATCTTTCAACATCTTTTATTAGACTTGTACTTCTCAAACCGCTTTTGTGCCAGGTCGGAATATGAAGAAAGGATCAGTAATGTTACATGAAACTATCTATAAATTACTCAGGGCATTGCCAAAGGTTACATAGAGCAACTCTCTGTAACCTTGTCCACATCAGCTGTAGAGAGCATTGCATGACCACAATATTGCTCAAAAGCACTCCATGGTGAATAAATAATTATTTACACTTATCTAAATATATTGTGCAACTAGTCCATGTTGCTCAAAAGCCGTCCATGGTGAATAAACAATTGTTCATACTTACCTAAATATATTGTGCAACTAGTCTATATAGTAGTCAATAGTAAAGGATACCTATATCCATATGGGCAGCCCATAAAAAATAAATAAGCATTGTTCTCTTCCTTGCCACTTATTATCTCTCTCCAATTTACTACCTTCTTTTATTTTTAATATTGTATTGTGCACATGGTAGTCACTAAAGACCACTTTATGTGGACCCCATCTATATATGGACTACTTATCCAGATACATTGGTTTTGTTCTTATAGAGTACTCACCTACTCTATCTATTTAAGTTTGTAGGTCGTTTTGACAAATTTAGATTTATAGATTTTGCTATACATCTATATATATATTATATAGTAAAATTTATATATTTTCAGTTGCTAAAACGGCCAACAATTTGGATTAGATTATCTTATAGCACGGTTTTCAAAATTTTGTAGGTCCCACGCGTCAGAGTTTTTTAATGGTATGCTTCTCGGTCCCAATCATCTTCCCTATAAGCCGGCAGTCATGCTCTGCCGCCTCCTAATGCCAGCAGCCACGCGCTCCTCGGCGTCCGCACTTCAACGGAGCGGCGGCCGCGAGCTCGGAACGCTGCTCTGCATCGACGGCGTGGCATGGCGCTGGCGCCGCGGATAGCGAGCTCGAGCTGCCGCTCGAGGAAGGCATTGCCGATGCTTCCTTACTTCTGAGAACCCTTCCTTTCTTGCAAGAACGAAAAAACAGAGCAGCTCTCTGCTTCTTGATGCTAGCAGAACTAGCGGTGAAATCGAAACTCTTCTTTTTATTGGTCTCGATTTCTTGTTGTTTGTAGATTAAGGAACAGAACTGAAGATCTTTGCTAGCAGCAGAATTAATTCATGTAATGCTATAGCTTCAGAAAGCTACCACTGCTGGTGGAATTGAAACGAACTAGAGAGCGACGAAGAAGAACTTGCCCCCTGCCGGCTACCTCGCCCTGCTCCGCTTCAGCGGCCCGGTGACCGCGCCGCCCCGACGGATCCGGCCTGCCCCCACGCCGCCGCCCTACCCCGCGCCGCCGGATTTCGGCCTCGCCCCTTTGAACGCTCCAGTAGCGCGGCCGCACGCCTCGTCTGCCTGCCCAGCAGCCGCAGCCGAACACATCTTCCGCCCGCGCCGGCCACTGTACGCGCCGTCGGATTCCGGCCTCACCCCTTCGGCTGCCCCAGCAGCGCGGCTGCACACCTCCTTTACCTGCCCCTGCAGCCGAGGCCGAGCGCCTCCTCCGCCCGCACCGGTCACTGTAAAGCGCCCAGCAGCCGCGCGCAGCGCGCCTCTCCTGCCCGCGGTCCATCTCCCCCATGGGGCCCGCTCGCGCGCGGAGAAAGCGCGTTGTGGGGTCAGCTCGGCGTCAAAAGGCGCGCTGGCGACTTTCGCTACGTCCGACAATTTCTTCTCTCACTTCGTTTCTCTCTCTGACGTGGCTGGTGGCTCCACTGTAGATAGCACTATCGGCCCGTTGCTGATGCCCTTAGTAATTATATAAACAAAAAATTCAGTAGTTTTAGGCTATGAAACATGTGAATTTTGTTGTGTCTTATATTCATTTGCTATACTAAAGCACAAATCTATTATCTTTTGCCTTCTTTTATAAATTAACCTTTTGTTTATTAATTTGTGTTAACCATTAAGGGCTTTGTCTCTCCTGTGTTCTCGTAAAAAAGTACCAGCCATATACGGGTAAATCAATCATTTCAAAATTTTTAATCCATAGCTCTCTTGTAGGTAACTTAGCACACTACTTGATAACAACCTATGGATCCAGACCAAAAGTATCAGCTGAGTATGAGTACCGGCTGCAACGGTAGGATACCTAGGAAGGGTCTTTGGCACCGGATCGTGGCATGACCTGGTGCTAACGATTGGTACCAGGTCATGCCGGTGGTAATGCTGCCGCCTATATATACCACACCTCCTCCCTTCCTCGAGATACATGAACTCAGCACTGTTCATGGTAGCCGAGTGAGGGGAGGGAAGGAGAATTTTTGCAATTTTTTTTAAAAAAGTCAGCAATTTTATCCATGAGTTACCAATTAATTTTTATAGACACAGTTAGCACCTGATTTAGTTTATAATTATTATATATTTGATAATTTTACTTTTGTAGATGCAATTAGCATCTGATTTAGTTTAAAATTATTATACATTTGATAATTAATTTTTGTAGTTGTAGTTAGCAGGTGATTTAGTTTATAATTTTTATACATGTGATAATAATTTTTTAGATGTAGTTAGCAAGTAATTTAGTTTGTAATTGTTATAGAAGTGTTAATTATTTTTTAGATTTAGTTAGCAATTGATTTAGTTTATTATTACTTTATACATGTGTTAATTATTTGTTTAGATGTAGTTAGCCAGTGATTTAGTTTATTATTTTTAAGTTAATTGTTAGACATATAAGATAGTGAATTCAATTTTAGTTCTAATTTTGTATCTGATTGAATTATTTTGATACTCTAATGATGTATATAAATGGACCCATTAAAAAGTTGTGAACCCTAATTGTTCAAGGATAAGGATTAATTGAGTCCTTTAACAGTTAAGGTTCTATGAAAGTCTAAATAAAACTGAAGAGTATCAAAATAATTCTATTGATGTATATTTAATTATCGGTTAATGTGTAATTATTCGCCCAAAGCATCGAGGAGAAGGTGGATGGAGGGACGCAGGCCATTGCGGCGTTGGAGACACTTGAAGGAGCCTTCCAGGATTGCTCCAAGGGGAAGGATTACTTTGGTGGAGACAAAGCCGGGATTGTGGACATTGTGGTCGGGGGCTACCTCGCTTGGTTCAATGTGTTTGAGAAGATGATTGGCGTCAGGGTCATGGACGCGGAGAGGACTCCTCTCCTTGCTGCTTGGGCTGATCGTTTCAGGGCACTGGACGCTGCGAGGGGTATCCTGCTGGAAGATGTTGATAAAGTCCTCGACTTCTTGAAGGCATTTTTTGCTTAGGGCCACACGCCAACCACCTCCCAGTCTAAGAGTGGAACACCTGCCGTTCAGTTCCACGGGAGTGAGAGTGCTTAATTACGTTGGATGTCTCACGTTTCAAGTTTCGATCCATTCAAAATAATATACGGTCCTATCGGGCCATTGCTCCGATTGTAAAAACGTTTTTCATTGATTTCTTAAATGTTAATTGTAAAAGAATTGTGACTTTGTAATGCACCTCATTTTCACTTATACCACTGCCCTCTATAATAGTATTGATTACTTAACAAAAGTAGCTTACGCCTGCCAACACCCTACAGTTGGCTATCGATTTGGTATTATTTTAGCCATCAACATTCTATAGAAACGAAGGCCTGATGGAAATTAGCGCTATTTTGACCATCGATTTGGTATATAAATATCCAAGCTAGCGCTAATCTGATGGAAATTCCTCATTAATGTCGATGCACTACGAATCTTAGTCTCGCTTAGCATGTAAAAGGTAGGATATCTGTGATGAACCCGAAACCCTGGAGCTAAAACTTCCCCAAAAGCTCAATACCATGAAATCCCCAAACGAGCAAGGCTCAAATATTCATACATGCCGCATCAGGACGATCCAAATCACCAAATTCCCAAAATATTCGAAACCATAGATGCAGATCCCTAAAATTTCAAAGCATATCTCTAAATTACATCAGATGCATCGATGAAGGTCAGTGTGGGTGTAGCCAGCTTGGAAGCATCGCCATCCACCATGCTGGCCATCGTCGTCCCTCATCTCGGACTTGTTGCGGGGTGGGGGGGAGGAGGTGTTCCTGTCCATGGTAGATGTCCACTAAATCACCTGTTGTCGTCCCTCCTCGTTGACTTATTGCCCTCGAGGAGTTCATTGCTCTTGCGGAGACACCCGTGCGCATTGCCAGCCTTACTGAATGCCACCGCCGCAGGGATGCCTCTAGTGCTGCCAGCTTGAAAGGATTACCCTTGAGTGCCACTCAACAGAAGCACGCTTAAGCCAAAGCAATGTCGCGAGCTCTCTCTCTCTCTCTCTCTCTCTCTCTCTCTCTCTCTCTCTCTCTCTCTCTCTCTCTCTCTCTCTCTCTCTCTCTCCCCCTCTATCTTTCACAGCCACCGATAAGTGAAAGGAAGGTAGGGGAAATGAAAGCTTAGAGTTAGGGGGAGTCAGCCAATGCTGATTTTATCCGCTCGTATGCGTCGACTGACGTCGGTTCTACGATCAATGGTCACCACCGATTGGCAGTAGAATTGGCTAAGCAAGTTAGCATAGGAGTAGGGAAATGTTGGCCCAAGCCCAGGTTGTTTAGCCTAAGCCCAACAACATGTTAAGAATTTCATTTTTTTTCTTTTTCAAACATACTGGATTGTATAAAAGTACATTACAATTATATTATTTAATAATTTAATTTATTTTTATCAACAAACATATTAAATTAAGATTATATTAAAGTTTCATGCAAAAAGCATAAAGTTAGCTATGAATCACCTTGAATCTTGCTAGAAAGGACAAAATTGACTATTTACAAACATGTAGATTTAAGTCAACACAAAAACAATTAACTCATGTTGACCTCTTGGTGAAAATGTTTTCGAGATGCTGTAAGGATTTATTTGGGTACTATTGAATTTCATAAATTCTAAAGTGATTTAGAAATCTTGCTAGAAGATGTTAATAAAGTCCTCAAGTTCTTGAGGCTGAGTCCAGCGCACTGCGGACGCGGACGCGCATTCTGCGTGCCCCCAAGCATGGGTCCCACCAGCGAAACACACTTAGCAATCGCTGTCTCCAGCAATAGCTCGCATACGCCCGCGCATCCCTTTCCGACGGCGACCAGCCGTTGGTTCCCGCCGCGCCGCGGAACCTGAGCAAGCAAGGTCCGCTCCCGCCGCCATTCTCGTCAGTGTGGATGGTGGGTAGCTCACTGACGCTGTTTGGAGCTCGGCTGCTGGGCTCCCTTTGCATCTACGGACAACCCTAGCTCGGCGGCGGGGTGGACGTTTCCTTCACCGGCAACAACTGACCGGCCACTTCAAGACCGATTGGTCTGCTGCCTCTTCTGCACTTCCTATTGGAGGTACTAATTGTCCTGTATCTTGCGATGGCAAGAACTAATTTGATTTTCCCCCTTGTTTTCATCCTGTGATTTAGGAAGATGTGGCGGAGACGACGGAAGCGATGGAGTGAGCTGCGTGCAAAAATGCGTGTAGATGAGGAGCTTTTACAGCTTACTACCATTGCTCAACTGGCACAAGAAGAAGATGAACGACCTCACTGTGGATCTGTTGTTGGGCGGCAAGTAATATTCAGGGATCGATATGCTGGCTTTTTCCACTTGATGCAAGACTACTTTGGTATAATGCACGGATGTTCCATCACCGGTAAGGTTGCCAATGTACCTAACTTGACCACAAGTTGTTCACGTTGAAGGTACTAAAGTTGGGTATGTTACATGTCACAGGTTTCGAATGCCACCAGAGATGTTCAATGATATATGTGCTGCACTTGCTGCATCATGTAGATACTTTTGTCCAGAGTGCGATGCTGCCGGCAGGGCTGGATTTGCAACAGTTCAGAAGGTAACTGTTGCTTTAAGAATGCTTGCTTATGGAGGACCAGTTGACAGTTTAGATGAGTATATTCGAATGGGTGAGAGCACAGTCCTTGAAACCGTTAACAAATTCACACGCGCCATAGTTGCAATATTTGGGCCTGAGTATCTTAGAGAACCAAATGAGCATGATATTGCTAGACTCCATGCAAAGACCGAGGAAAGAGGGTTCCCAGGGATGCTAGGTAGCATCGATTGTATGCACTGGGAGTGGGAGAAGTGCCCCGTATCATTGCACGGTTAGTACCATGGAGGACACCACAAGAAACCTACTATGATACTTGAATCGGTAGCCAGCTATGACCTTTGGATTTGGCATGCGTTCTTCTGTATGCCGGGCTCTTGTAATGATATTAATGTCCTTCATCGCTCTCCCGTGTTTGACAATATTGCTGCAGGCACAGCTCCTGAGGTTCATTTTGTTGGAATTATGGGCTTGGCCTATTTATTCTAATAAATACAATAAAAGAATTTAAAGCCCACTATTAAATGCTAGGGAATCAATTGCTTAATTCCGTACCGGGATTTGAGGAGGATTTCAAGCGACTTAAAGGGTGGACTTTATGTACACCACTTGTGAAGCCGGTAAGAGGAGGACGGTGAACCACACATGCGCTCACGCTCGCTCGCCTCGCCGAGCCGGGCTGAGGCGCGGCGCGGCGCGCGTGCGCGGCCGGACGTGACGTGACGTGCACGTGCGGTGCGACGTGATGTGCTGAGATGAGAAGAACGTTTTGCTGTAAAGAGCATTAAAACAGAGAATAAATGACGTGCAGTAATGACTGGAGAATCAAAGCTCTTCATGACGTCCAGGTTCGTTGAACCTGAGGCACAGTAACTACCGCTCATCAAAGCTATTTACGACTCCAGGTTCGTTGAACCTGAGGCACCTCCACGCCTATATAAACCACCCCTCCTGTCATCCTCACTCACCTCAGCACTTGATCCAGGTACTCCTGCTTAGGAGACCTCTCCCTTCTCCCTCTGCTGCTTTCTGCCATTTCCATCGCTAGTGCTGCACGCACAGCTCTAGCGAGAGCAGGCCTCCGGAACCTCTGCTCGCTGAAGGTCCTGCACGGGACGCGAGCAATCAGGTTTTTAGGGAGCGTCTTGACGCGACTGCTTGCTCCCTGATCGACTACTTCGTCTACTTCCCGGCGTGACCGTTCGTGGGACTGCACTGCGAACCTCTTCCTGCATCGACATAGTTCGGCTACTTCAAGCAAGGCTAGTTGAATAGCATGCCTATTCCAGCTGGTAACGGCGCAACCAGTGCCTCCGGCACTTATCCCACCTTGGGGTACATTCTAAATCTATTCTGGTTTAACTCTTTGTTCATGCTTATTAGTAAGAATAACATGAACATATGCACATATCTTATTCACACATTATCACTCATTTATACCATAAAATTGCTAGTAATATTTGGAATTAAAATATACCAAAAATTGCCTAGTTTTCTAACACATTTTACAGTAAATGGGAGAGAATACGATATGGGTTACTATCTTGCAGATGGTATCTACCCCCTATGGGCTACCCTGATGAGTCCTATTCTAGCTGCGTTGAGCAACAAACATAATAAGTTCAATGAAATGCAGCAGGCATTTAGGAAGGACGTTGAGTGCAGTTTCGGTGTACTTCAAGCACAATATGCCATCATGAAGCGAGCAGCTAGGATGTGGGATCCGGAAGATATGAAGTTCATTGTTGACTGTGTTATTATTCTGCATAATATGGGAATCAAGTACGAGAGAGGTATGGAGACTTTGGCGATCGAGGATTATGAGGGAGCCTCTCAATCTTCTCCTGATCCAAACAGAGATGTGCCTGAGATTCAGCAGTTGATCGCTAGGCATCAACAGATTGAGAGTCGTGCGGCCAATGTGCAATTGAAGAATGACCTAGTTGAGCATAAATGGAACATATATGGCTCCTCAAATATATGGTAATTCTATGATTCAGTTCAATATTCTTCTATAATTCAGTTCACTGGCTTTGATTCTTTTATGATTCACTTCATTTTCTGCATGAAGGATTGAATTTCGGATTTTAGTGCCGGATTGTGAAGGATACAGCTGACTTTTGTGATAGTGAAGGATACAGCTGACTTTTGTGATAGTGAAGGATGGCAACCATGTTACTTTTTAGTGCTGGAATATGAAGGATGGAGCTGACTTTTTGTGATAGTGATGGCCGGCAAATATTATAGTGACGGCAATCATGTCTTTTGTGTAGTATTTAGTAGGCTTTTGTAAAAGAAGATCAGGTGTACTTTTGTTTAGTACCCGGTACTCTGGTCTGTATGAGCTGATGCAAATATTTAAAACATGGTGCACAAGATATTGTAGAAGTACTCAGTTATTTAATCGATGGCAATCAGTATGACCACAGTAATTCTGGTACCCTTTTTTGTATGAGTTGAGATGGTGTGCAATCAATATGATATATTTAGTTCTGATAGCAAACAACATGACCATAGTTAAGATAAATTGTACAAGATTACACAAACTCGAGAGTCACAATACTTATTAGTACATGGATGAAAACCACAACTGAAGTACAACTCAGCCACTAGCATTTGGGTCATTGGAAGCCTGTTCAGCTGATTTAGCTGCAATGAGCTTTAGCTGATTGATGTAGTAATCACGAACCCAAGGAGAGAACTTGTCCAAGTCCATAGTCATGAGGCAGTCCTCCCGTTCTTTTTCGTGCAGCATCAATATCTTCTCTTGAAGTAACGCCGATCATGAAGCAATCTGCAGATGCTGCTCTTGAATGGCCAACTTCCTCTCATAACGCAATGACATCTGGTCGCACTCATATTTGTTTACAGCCTTCAAATCCTCTTCAAACTTGGCACGGTCTTGTTGAATCTTTGAAGAATATCAAAGCAGGAAGATGAATTAACAGAGGAGCTGCTCGCACGTTGCTTCTTTGCACGGTCTCGACCAATAGGCCTCTCATTGGAGATGGGCACCGTGGCCTGCTCACTTGGTTCTACAACAGGTGCAGCTCCTTGCAGGCTTGGTTCCGCAGTCCTCTTTGTGGACGATGTTGCAAGATACTCATTCCACTTTTGTTCTCTTTGTAGAATGAACCAACAGTGGAGGAACTTGAATTGCTTCTTGCGTGTCCCTTCAAACGGTTGTAGAGCGTCCTTGATCTACATAGCAAGGTTCAGCATTAGGTATAAAAGTGAATGTGTACATGAAGGGATAATCAAGTGTGTTACCTTGTCATCTTCATTCTTCCCGCTTTCATTCCTTCTCATAATCTCAGAGAAGGCTCCACAAAATCTTGATGTGTCCTTTTGAATGTCACCCCAACGGTGCTGCAGTGAACTTAGTGATCACTGGATTGGAGTCTTCCTCATCTCATTGAAATATGTTGTGATCCTTGCCCAGTACGCTTTCCCTTCCTGCGATGCCCCAACAATCGGATCCTTGGACACATTTAGGTAGGCAGAACATAAGGTTTCATCTTCTGCATTTAGATAATTACTATCACGCTTCCTCTTTTCCGCATCCTCCACAACATTGTCGACAGGAGTCTCCAAAGTCTCATTTCCCTGAGATACAACACCCCCTTTTAGTTGTGTACATTACAAAATAAATGACAATTACAACACTTTTACATACCTGTTCATATGGTTGCTGAGAATGGATGTCTGTTGTGTCATCTTAATGGTTCAGTGAGGTCAATACCCGGGGTGTAGCTCACATCATGGTAATAAGACTGGCTACCGGATGCATTTCCTTGATAGTAGTTATCCATCCGAAATAACCTGATAAACATTTAAACCCATGCGTACGAATACACTCTTACTGAACACTCACTCAATTTAATTTAACAGAATGTAATAGGCAATGCAGATTGCACAAAACAAGATTGTGTTTACATCGAACACATAGAAAATATATCAGTATTAACCCTAAATCGGAGAAGTCGATGAACGTTATCATTTTAGTCATCCTCACATCATGCAAGCTGGTAAACAGAAACATGCATCTCACTCGACAAGCGTACTGCCTGTTCCCCAAATCCGTATGGTATATCCACTACCAAAATCCACAAGAAACCAAGATCCAGAGGGCGATTGAAGTCTAATGTGACGCCCTGAAAATTCACTTAATAAAATCATGCGCTAGAGTAATTCGTAAAAACGGTTCGACGTCAAAACCCTAACCCTAACCGGAGTGCTGTTCCGTTTCGCATCGCCCGCCCACGCGCGACCGTCCGCCGTGATTAACGCTGACGCGACTCCCTTCCCTTTCTTTCTCTCCTCGCGCGAATACCGCGCGCGTGGCCGACCGGCCGCGACCGCTGCCGCAAATTGCGCCGGCGCTCCTCGTGCCGCGCGCGAACCCCCGCGCGCGCGTGGCCGACCGGCCGCGGTCGCCGCCGCGACCGGCGCCGACACGCCCTTCCCCCTCTCTCTCTCTTTTTCTTTTTCTCCCTCCCATTTCTTCCTTTTCTTTTCTTTTTCCAACCTCTCTCTCTTTCTTTCTTTCCTTTCCTCTCTCCCCTCTTTCTTTTTCTTTTCCCTTTTCCTTCCTTCTTTCTTTTTCCCTCTTCCCTTCTTCTCCCCTCTCTTTCCCCTGTCTCTGCTCCCGAACGACCGCCTGCCGCGCGCTGCCGTGCCGCGCACGCCCCCGCGTGCCCCGCGTGGCCGTGCGCCACGCCGAGCGCCGCGCCGTGCCCGCGCCTCGCCCGGCCCCGCAACGCCGCGCCGCCCGTCGCCACGCCCCCCCGCTCTGGCCCGCGCCGTGCCGCGCCGCCCGCGCGCACGCGCGCGCCGCCCGCCGTCGGCCGCGCCACCCGCCGCTGCTCCCCTGCCGCGCGCGCCGCCCTGTGCTCGCACAGCCTCCCCCCCACGTGCCCTCGGCGCCCGCGCCCCGCTGCACGCCGCGCCACGACGAGAGCACGCGGACAAACGCCATTACGGCGCCCCGCGCTGCTCGCCGGCTCCCCCTCACCGGCCACCGCCCCCCCCCGCTGCCCCGGCCGCCTATAAAAGGGGCCGAGGAGCACCCCCGGCACCCCACGACCGCCGCCCCACGACCGGCCCATCGCCTCCACCGCCCTAACGCCGCCCCCGCTGTGCACCCGAGCCGCCGCCGCCCTCTCCCGCCGGCCGGCCTCCACGCGTCGCCCCGGCCCGAGGTGAGGCCGGGAATCAATCCCCCTCACCTCCCTCTCCCCTTTGCCTCTATCCCCGGCCGCTGCCGCACTCCGGCTTGCCGGAATCGGCCGGCGCCGTACCCCCCTTCCCTCCTCTGTTCCCTATTGGCAAGAGGAGGAAGAAAAGGGGCGGTTTTACACAAACCCCCTCCCCTTCTCTGTTCCTCTCCAAAGAAACCCCTTTATCTATCCCCTTTTGCAAAAATAACCCTACCCTTTCCGTTAATTCGAATCAAACCCCTCGGAACATAAACCTAAACATATTCGACACCCTTCGGCATGCTTAGGGTATTTCTAGGATTTACAAATAGGTCCACACTCTTTCCGGATATTTACGAACAAGCCCCCGAACCCCCGTTTAACCACTGAAACCATCTTTGGCTCGTCATTTTATGTGCGAAACGACCTCCGATTGACCCGAAACTTTACCACCCCGTTTCTAGTATAGTTTTAGCCTTGCCATACAGAAACCACCCGAAAATATTAACCCTACCTCCGTAACTAAATTATTTCCGATTCTAGCTCAACGATAAAAGCTTTCAGTTCTTGTGCTTGATTGTGTGTCTGTTTGTTTGCGTCGTAGGACACGGAGTGAACGGGGAAGGCCTCGACTGTGATCAAGCGAACGAGAACCAGTTCCGCGACTCCGAGCCCGAGGGACAGTGCTACGATCAGGACCTCCCGCAAGAGTTTGACGATGGCAAGTTCAATCCCGCCCTTTGATGCATGTTTCTGTCCTGGTTTTTATAAACACAACCCAGTGGCCTGTTTTATAAAATTGCATGGTTTTGCTTGCTGAAAACACGGTAGGATAGCCACCCTTGTTTGTGATAGCCATACCTTGACCACCTGGTTTTATAAAGAAAATGTGTGTGTGTGGGAAGGGATAAAATGTGGTTTTGAAAGACGAGTTAGACGGGATGGATGGCATTTCTGTGTGAATTGCCGTTGGCGTGCTCGTACCTGTGTGGTTGAGCGTGGAGGGGAGATATCCATCTTGTCACCCCTAAGGACCGAGTTGATGTGACATCTCACCTAGCTTCTTGGCGTGCGAACCACTTGACCGTTGTATGGGCAACGGCCTAGCATAAATCCCACTAGTTAGTCTGATAGCCATCAGGAGAGCTGAGAGCAACGGGTGATCAAGGAGAAGGGATAAGCTCTGTGTGACTTATGCCCCGGTTAAACCTCGGAGATAGGTCGAATGACCCCTTGATGGATCCCGTGGTGGCTAGTCAGGCCTAGCTAAGGTGGGTAATGGCTTTGTTGGGATCTGCACTGGCACTAAGGTGTTCGTGCTGTGGTACCCCACCTGTGGGTAAAGTTGCACACCTCTGCAGAGTTGAAAATCTATTCGAATAGCCGTGCCCACGGTACTGGGCAAGTTATGGTGTGGTCACATAACTAGTGTTTCTCTCTGGGAATGGTTGAGCTGGTGTGAGTTGTTTGGAAAGTGTCCGGCAGTTGTGCCGTGTGCTACGGCGGACGGGGAGTCCGGTAGCAGATTAAAACTTGGATCCTGTGTGGATCAACACTGTGTGCTCCTTGGTATTGGGAAACTTGTTTTGAAAATGTTTTCAAAATGAACCCCTGCATATAACCGAGTTTTTCCGCAAATAAACCCTAACCGTACCCTTGGATTGTCCTTTGCATTAATTTCTGTTATACCCCCCCCGTGGGTGTGGTTGGACTTGCTGAGTACGTTTGTACTCACCCCGTTCTTACTTTACAGTGGAGGATCCCGACTACAACCCCGAGAACGACGAGTAGGGTCCCGTCCTGCACCCAGTCTTGCCTGTGGGTGAGGTCACCGTTGGAGCTCCGCATGGCGCAAGACTCTGATGATCCCCTGTTCGTAGTTAGTGTAGTAGTATGGGTTTTTGTTGTAATCCTCGCGATAGTGGCGCTTCACTGCCCATTACCGCGAAGAGTTGTACGGTGATGTACCATCTGATGTAATAAAAGTGTTATCAGCCTCCTGGGACTGATAAAGTGACACTTTTAAGTCTTCCCGGATGGGGGGACGCTTCAGGTGGTATCAGAGCCGTAGGCTGGCCGTAGGACGTGACCCTAGGAGCGAGACCCCCTTTTCAGACCCTAGAACTTATCCTGGTCTAGAAACTTTCTGCACAAACACTCACCACTGGTCTTTGCCTTGTTCCAGATGGCTGGCAATGGATGGGTTAGCGGAATCTGCCACGCAGAGCCCGGCCTCCCCAAGTTGCTGTTGCTCAGCCTGGAACGCGTCGGGATTATGGAACCACCGGAGTATGCCTACCGTGAGTACATCGCCGGAGGCACCCTTCGGTGCGACATGATGGTTTTTGTGGAGAAAAGCACCCGCTACCCTGATGTGGACCCTTGGTTCATCTCCACCACTGGTTTCCGCTTCCCCGACACCTATCGAAAGGCCGCCCGTAAAGCCCTGCGACGACTGCGTGTGCTCTACAGGCGCCACCTTCAGCGGACCCCTATGGGATTTTTCCCACCCGCCGAAGGAAGAGGACGCACTTGGATTGCCCGGATGAGAGGTGGATGGATCGAGGAAGAAGAAGAAGAACCCATGGAAACCCATTGGGATAAGGGTACTCAGACCGAAAACGAGATGGATCGGTTCCTTCCAATAAAGAAGCGCTCTATCAGGACCGAGGAAGAATCCCCATGATAGGATTAGCACCCCTAGCAAAAACCCTACCCTAATGACCACGTATCCATGAAAACTGTACCACCCTTGTTGTAATAACAAATATCATCTACTCGCTTTTGCACCTGTACCAGATTGTTTACCCTGTTTCTGTTTCAGATGGCTGAGGAAGGATGGACCCAGGGCGACTGCCAAGCTGCACCTGGATTCCCCAGCCTCTTGATCAACACCCTGGAAGACCTTGGCGTTACGGAGCGTCCAAGGTACTACAGCCGAGAGTACGAGCACCATGGTACCCTCCGCTGCAGGGTGATCCTGGTCATCGCCAGGAGCAACCGCTACCCCGACATCCAGCCTTGGCGAGCGACCGCCACAGGATTTAGACACCAAGATACCTACCCCCTGGCCATCAGAAAAGCACTCCGTTATTTGTGCCGGATTTTTGAAGAACACCTCGCCCCCACGCCAGCGAAGTTCTTCCCGCCGGCCATCAGGACCCCAGTCTGGGAAGCACGCATGAGAAACCTGGAACGACGCCGCCACGAAGAAGGACCCCTGTACCAAGTAGCTACTTACCTAGCCGCCCTGGACCAACTCTTTGACGAGCAAGCCAACCTTCTGAGGGAGCAGACTCACCGAGCCGAGCAAGCAGAGCTCGCGGTGAGGATACAGCAGATCCGAGCCGCCCATGCCGAGGCGAGAGCCGCAGCCGCGGTCAGTAGCGAAGCTGTCGCCCAAGAAAGCCTCAGGCAGGCCCGAGACCGGCGTATGCAAGATTGGACCCAAAGTGGAACACCCGTCCCGGCGATAGGGGAAGACCATGTTTTACTCGGGACACCCGTCATAGGGTGGGGATCACTCTTTGGGAGCACACGAGCCCCACCCGAGAACCCTGGAAGCTCTGCTGCCGCCGACGAAGGGGATGCTGCAATGCAGCCCCTGACCGATGGGAACCCAGAGGACGGCGAGCGAGAACTTCTCACCCTGTCCGCCCCGGAAGAAGACACACCACGCAAGTAGAGTGACCGACGCCATCCCAGTGATGCCTTTCCCAGCCTTTCTGTTTAAGACGTGCCCTTTTGCAAAACCCTGGCCGAGTAGCACGAGACTTAGTCGTACCCCTAAGTTGTACCCTCCCTGCTTAATAAAATAGTTGGTGCTTGTTGCTTGTGATGTCGTGTGCTGGTGTGTTGTGTGCTGCTTATTTATATAGATACCGGCAGAAGGTAGATTCTGCCTTATATATACGAATTAAACAACTTAAACATCACCAAAATCGTAACCCCGATTTACCCAATCAACAGGTGACCCCCCGGAACGTCGCGAGGGCCTCCCGTGGCCGGCACCCCGTAGCCGCTAGTGTCGGAGCATCACACTCGTTTATATCCTCAAGCTATGTGGAGAAACACAAAATACCTACAGTACTACTAAAAACACCCCTATTAACCCGGACGCCTGGAGGCGACATCAATTGTCAACTAGGTTGTCCACGGGTAAGGATCAATTTAAGTGGGGTAGACTTTCTAGCAGATTTGGTAGTACTTAAGCCTGGGGGAATAGATGTGATCCTTGGGATGGACTGGTTAAGCCGACACAATGGTCTCATAGGCTGCACTGACAAAGTGGTACACCTAACAAACCCCGAAGGATTACAAGTGATCTGCCATACCCGGGATAGTAAGTTTGACCCAATGGTGTTTAGCATGGGAGCCCAGCCCTTAGAAGGAATCCCGGTAGTGAACGAATACCCAGATGTTTTTCCCGAGGAACTTCCCGGTATGCCACCGGACAGGGATATAGAATTCGTCATCGACCTTAACCCCGGAACCTCCCCTATAGCCAAGAGACCCTATAGGATGGCGGCCTCGAAATTGACGGAATTAAAGAAGCAACTAGAAGAACTACAACGAATTGGTTTTATCAGACCAAGCTCGTCGCCATGGGGAGCCCCGGTTCTGTTTGTCAAAAAGAAAGATGGGAGTATGAGGATGTGCGTGGATTACCGGGCACTGAATGAAGTTACCATTAAGAATAAGTACCCCCTCCCCAGGATTGATGACCTGTTCGATCAGCTGAAAGGAGCCAAGTACTTTTCCAAGATCGATTTAAGGTCAGGATATTTTCAGCTCAAGATTAGGGAAAGTGACATCCCTAAGACAGCCTTTGTCACCCGCTACGGGCAGTTTGAGTTCACCGTAATGTCCTTCGGACTAACCAATGCCCCTGCCTATTTTATGAACCTCATGAACAAAGTATTTATGGACGAGCTGGATAAGTTTGTCGTAGTCTTTATCGACGACATACTTATCTACTCCAAGAGTATTCAGGAACATGAGCAACATCTGCGGGTAGTATTGGAAAAGCTGTGGGCACATAGGTTATATGCCAAGTTCAGCAAGTGCGAATTCTGGCTGGAGAGAGTAGCTTTCCTTGGTCACATCCTGACCGCGGAAGGCGTAGCAGTGGACCCAGAGAAGGTCGAAGCCGTTTCCAATTGGCAGCGGCCAACCAACGTTAGTGAAATCAGGAGCTTCCTTGGTTTAGCCGGGTACTATCGGAGATTTATTGAGGGATTCTCCAAGATAGCCCGACCCATGACGGAACTTCTTAAGAAGGAGAAGAAGTTCGCCTGGACGGAAAGTTGTGAAAGAAGTTTTCAAGAGTTAAAACAAAGGCTGACAACCGCCCCAGTGCTGACCCTACCGGACATTCATCGGGATTTTGTCATTTACTGTGACGCATCCCGGCAAGGATTAGGGTGTGTACTGATGCAAGACGGGAAAGTCGTTGCATATGCCTCACGCCAACTCAGGACTCATGAGCAAAATTATCCAACCCATGACTTGGAATTAGCAGCCGTAGTGCATGCCCTTAAGATTTGGAGACATTACCTGATTGGGAATAAGTGTGAGATTTACACTGACCATAAGAGTCTGAAGTATATCTTCACCCAGCCAGATTTGAACTTAAGACAAAGGAGATGGTTAGAGCTAGTCAAGGACTACAATTTGGAAATCCATTATCACCCCGGAAAAGCGAATGTAGTGGCCGATGCCCTAAGCCGGAAGACGTATGGACCTAAGGATGACAACCTGTGCGAGGAAATGGCACGATTAAATGTGCACATTGTTCCTCAAGGTTCCAGCCATGTGCTAAGCGTCAAATCAACCTTAGAGGATAGAATTAGAGAGGTCCAAAGCTCGGATCAGGAGTTAATGAAAATCTGCAAACGAACTGGAGAAAACAAGGCACCGGGTTTCAGAGTAGACGATAGGGGGACATTATGGTACGAGGATAGGATTTGTGTGCCTCAAAATGGAGACTTCCGGCAGATGATCATGGACGAAGCCCATAACTCGGCCTACTCCATCCACCCAGGATCCACTAAAATGTATATGGACATAAGACAAAAATATTGGTGGAATGGAATGAAAGCGGATATTGCGCGATTTGTGGCGCAGTGTGATACTTGCCAAAGGATCAAGGCCGAACATCAAAAGCCGGCAGGATTATTGTAACCCCTACCCATTCCAGTTTGGAAATGGGATGAGATAGGCATGGACTTTGTAGTGGGACTGCCCAGAACACAGAAAGGACACGATTCCATATGGGTAATAGTGGATCGACTCACTAAATCGGCACATTTCATACCCGTACGAACCACTTACGGCGGGGAAAAGTTAGCAAAGCTTTATGTGGAGAACATAGTAAAGTTACATGGAGTGCCTAGCAGAATTGTCTCAGATAGAGGGACCCAATTTACGTCTAGGTTTTGGAAAAGCCTGCATAAAGCTATGGGTACTAAGCTAGACTTTAGCTCCGCATACCACCCACAGACGGATGGTCAAACCGAAAGGGTGAACCAGATTATGGAAGATATGCTGAGAGCATGTGTCCTGACCTATGGAAATGATTGGGAGCAAAGTCTGCCTTATGCAGAATTTTCGTACAATAATAGTTACCAAGCCAGTTTGGGCATGTCGCCATTCGAAGCCCTCTATGGCAGAAAGTGCAAAACTCCCTTGATGTGGTCGGAAGTTGGAGAACGTGCGCTAGTAGGGCCCGCACTAATAAAGGAGGCAGAAGAAAAAGTAGCGGAAATCCGCGAGAAGTTGAAGGCGGCTCAATCCCGACAAAAGAGCTACGCAGATAAGAGAAGGCGAGAAATAAGTTTCAATCCGGGAGAATTTGTTTATCTCAAGGTCTCACCCATTCGAGGAACACGAAGGTTCCAAGTACAAGGAAAATTGGCCCCCCGATACATTGGACCGTATCAAGTTCGGAAGAAAGTCGGAGCAGTAGCGTACCAACTGGAGTTACCAGAAGAAATGTCGGATATACACCCAGTATTTCATGTCTCGCAATTAAGAAGGTGTTTGAGAGTACCCGAGGGAGAACACGTGCCGGTGGAAACAATAGACCTACAACCGGATCTGCGGTACCAGAAAGTACCGGTCAAAATCCTGGACACTGTCACCAGGAGGACACGAAACTCCGAAGTACGGATATGCAGAGTTCAATGGAGCAGACACGGAGAAGAGGAAGCCACCTGGGAACGCGAGGAGGCTCTAAAGAAAGAATTTCCCCATCTGTTTAGGAGCCAGCCGAATCTCGAGGACGAGATTCATTTAAGTGGGGTAGGTTTGTGACGCCCTGAAAATTCACTTAATAAAATCATGCGCTAGAGTAATTCGTAAAAACGGTTCGACGTCAAAACCCTAACCCTAACCGGAGTGCTGTTCCGTTTCGCATCGCCCGCCCACGCGCGACCGTCCGCCGTGATTAACGCTGACGCGACTCCCTTCCCTTTCTTGCTCTCCTCGCGCGAATACCGCGCGCGTGGCCGACCGGCCGCGACCGCTGCCGCAAATTGCGCCGGCGCTCCTCGTGCCGCGCGCGAACCCCCGCGCGCGCGTGGCCGACCGGCCGCGGTCGCCGCCGCGACCGGCGCCGACACGCCCTTCCCCCTCTCTCTCTCTTTTTCTTTTTCTCCCTCCCATTTCTTCCTTTTCTTTTCTTTTTCCAACCTCTCTCTCTTTCTTTCTTTCCTTTCCTCTCTCCCCTCTTTCTTTTTCTTTTCCCTTTTCCTTCCTTCTTTCTTTTTCCCTCTTCCCTTCTTCTCCCCTCTCTTTCCCCTGTCTCTGCTCCCGAACGACCGCCTGCCGCGCGCTGCCGTGCCGCGCACGCCCCCGCGTGCCCCGCGTGGCCGTGCGCCACGCCGAGCGCCGCGCCGTGCCCGCGCCTCGCCCGGCCCCGCAACGCCGCGCCGCCCGTCGCCACGCCCCCCCGCTCTGGCCCGCGCCGTGCCGCGCCGCCCGCGCGCACGCGCGCGCCGCCCGCCTTCGGCCGCGCCACCCGCCGCTGCTCCCCTGCCGCGCGCGCCGCCCTGTGCTCGCACAGCCTCCCCCCCACGTGCCCTCGGCGCCCGCGCCCCGCTGCACGCCGCGCCACGACGAGAGCACGCGGACAAACGCCATTACGGCGCCCCGCGCTGCTCGCCGGCTCCCCCTCACCGGCCACCGCCCCCCCCGCTGCCCCGGCCGCCTATAAAAGGGGCCGAGGAGCACCCCCGGCACCCCACGACCGCCGCCCCACGACCGGCCCATCGCCTCCACCGCCCTAACGCCGCCCCCGCTGTGCACCCGAGCCGCCGCCGCCCTCTCCCGCCGGCCGGCCTCCACGCGTCGCCCCGGCCCGAGGTGAGGCCGGGAATCAATCCCCCTCACCTCCCTCTCCCCTTTGCCTCTATCCCCGGCCGCTGCCGCACTCCGGCTTGCCGGAATCGGCCGGCGCCGTACCCCCCTTCCCTCCTCTGTTCCCTATTGGCAAGAGGAGGAAGAAAAGGGGCGGTTTTACACAAACCCCCTCCCCTTCTCTGTTCCTCTCCAAAGAAACCCCTTTATCTATCCCCTTTTGCAAAAATAACCCTACCCTTTCCGTTAATTCGAATCAAACCCCTCGGAACATAAACCTAAACATATTCGACACCCTTCGGCATGCTTAGGGTATTTCTAGGATTTACAAATAGGTCCACACTCTTTCCGGATATTTACGAACAAGCCCCCGAACCCCCGTTTAACCACTGAAACCATCTTTGGCTCGTCATTTTATGTGCGAAACGACCTCCGATTGACCCGAAACTTTACCACCCCGTTTCTAGTATAGTTTTAGCCTTGCCATACAGAAACCACCCGAAAATATTAACCCTACCTCCGTAACTAAATTATTTCCGATTCTAGCTCAACGATAAAAGCTTTCAGTTCTTGTGCTTGATTGTGTGTCTGTTTGTTTGCGTCGTAGGACACGGAGTGAACGGGGAAGGCCTCGACTGTGATCAAGCGAACGAGAACCAGTTCCGCGACTCCGAGCCCGAGGGACAGTGCTACGATCAGGACCTCCCGCAAGAGTTTGACGATGGCAAGTTCAATCCCGCCCTTTGATGCATGTTTCTGTCCTGGTTTTTATAAACACAACCCAGTGGCCTGTTTTATAAAATTGCATGGTTTTGCTTGCTGAAAACACGGTAGGATAGCCACCCTTGTTTGTGATAGCCATACCTTGACCACCTGGTTTTATAAAGAAAATGTGTGTGTGTGGGAAGGGATAAAATGTGGTTTTGAAAGACGAGTTAGACGGGATGGATGGCATTTCTGTGTGAATTGCCGTTGGCGTGCTCGTACCTGTGTGGTTGAGCGTGGAGGGGAGATATCCATCTTGTCACCCCTAAGGACCGAGTTGATGTGACATCTCACCTAGCTTCTTGGCGTGCGAACCACTTGACCGTTGTATGGGCAACGGCCTAGCATAAATCCCACTAGTTAGTCTGATAGCCATCAGGAGAGCTGAGAGCAACGGGTGATCAAGGAGAAGGGATAAGCTCTGTGTGACTTATGCCCCGGTTAAACCTCGGAGATAGGTCGAATGACCCCTTGATGGATCCCGTGGTGGCTAGTCAGGCCTAGCTAAGGTGGGTAATGGCTTTGTTGGGATCTGCACCGGCACTAAGGTGTTCGTGCTGTGGTACCCCACCTGTGGGTAAAGTTGCACACCTCTGCAGAGTTGAAAATCTATTCGAATAGCCGTGCCCACGGTACTGGGCAAGTTATGGTGTGGTCACATAACTAGTGTTTCTCTCTGGGAATGGTTGAGCTGGTGTGAGTTGTTTGGAAAGTGTCCGGCAGTTGTGCCGTGTGCTACGGCGGACGGGGAGTCCGGTAGCAGATTAAAACTTGGATCCTGTGTGGATCAACACTGTGTGCTCCTTGGTATTGGGAAACTTGTTTTGAAAATGTTTTCAAAATGAACCCCTGCATATAACCGAGTTTTTCCGCAAATAAACCCTAACCGTACCCTTGGATTGTCCTTTGCATTAATTTCTGTTATACCCCCCCCCCCCGTGGGTGTGGTTGGACTTGCTGAGTACGTTTGTACTCACCCCGTTCTTACTTTACAGTGGAGGATCCCGACTACAACCCCGAGAACGACGAGTAGGGTCCCGTCCTGCACCCAGTCTTGCCTGTGGGTGAGGTCACCGTTGGAGCTCCGCATGGCGCAAGACTCTGATGATCCCCTGTTCGTAGTTAGTGTAGTAGTATGGGTTTTTGTTGTAATCCTCGCGATAGTGGCGCTTCACTGCCCATTACCGCGAAGAGTTGTACGGTGATGTACCATCTGATGTAATAAAAGTGTTATCAGCCTCCTGGGACTGATAAAGTGACACTTTTAAGTCTTCCCGGATGGGGGGACGCTTCATCTAACCTCGTTGAACACAGGGCCGGCGCTGAAGATGACTGCGCTGGGTGGAGAGACTGCCCGACACGTTGCAGAAATCTTCCCGCCGCGCCGCTGCACCTGTGGCCTTGAATCAACTTCGGCGTCCAGATCCAGCTCCCCGGTCACCATGGTAGGGCCTTGGAGGAGCTTGCGTAGGAGATCCTGCGGAGGATGGGGCAGACGACGGAGATGGTTGGCCGGCGTCGAGGAGGCGGAAGCGGCGCCGCAAGAGCCCGACGGAAGGATGTGGATAAGGCCGAAACGGTTGGTTCTGGTGGAATACGAAGAAGAGAAAGAACCCGTGGCTATACGCGGCCACGGGAGGTGCTCGCAAAATAGGAGGCCGCTTACGGTATCTGCTGGAACCTGCTACAGTGGCATCGGATGTGCTTTTTACGCATACGGGGCCATTTACGGTGCCCGCTGGACTCAGCCTGAACGCGTTCTTTGCTGAGGGGCGTACACCAGCCTGCTGCTTGGCTCCATGGAGCGAGAGCACTTAATTTGGATGTCCCGCTATTTCAAGGTTGTTTTGAATCAAAATAATATATGGTCCCATCGGGCCATTGTTTGGGCATGTAAAACTATTTTTCCTTAATTTCTCAAATGTTATTGTAAAAGTGTTGTGATTTTGTAATGTACCACTTTTCCACTTATCCCTCTAACCTCTATTATATTGACTACTTACGAAAGTAGCGTTTTCATTCATCCAAATGAACACCTATGTACGTACGTACACGCACGTTTCTTGATGCACATATGCCCTTCTCTTATGTGCACTTATAATGGTTTTGTATGGTAGCCCTTGAGATTGACAAAAACATCACGTATGTCCAACCGTCAATTGGGCACATGTTGCTACTAATGAAAAAATTATGCAAATTGTCGCACTCGGTTTTTAAAATAAAACTGAATGCATAACTATATGTATACTAAGATCAAGTTCCATAGATATAACAACGTCATAATGGAATAAAGAGCAATAATGTCAAAAAGAGAAACTTACAACGACTAAAACACCGTCAGAGATAACAGTTTTTTCTAGAAATAAAGGCTCCACACTTCACAGGCAATCAACCGGGGGTTGGTATACTTAGAACTCAGCAACATCTTCGGAAAAACTTCACTGCAACTTTCTCTTCTGAGTAGCGATTTTAGCAAATGTGAGTACAATTATAGTTGGTACTCAGCAAGTATATTAGAAAATAAATGACATGCAAGGTTTAACAAGGATAAAGCTAGCTGAATAAAGCGGTAAGCATTTTAAATAAACAGTTGAACATTAATAATTTGTTTACTAAGCCATGAGTGAATATGTCCCACATTTATGAAATAAAGAGATAATTGAGTAACAGTTACGTTTGAAACAATAAATAACTGAATTAATTCACAGATTTAATTTAAATAAGTCATGTGAGGGTCCAGGCCGCTATTGACTGTGAGCATGGCTAATATATCAGTTTTACACTCTGCAGAGGTTGCGCACTTACCCACAAGTCATGTTACCCGTCACACAGTGCTGATCAGGCACTATCATCAAACTTTCGAGGTATGATTGCATGGGCACACTATAAGGACTTTACAAAGACTCCCTAACAAAGTAGTAGCCTGCTAAGGTTTCAGCCGCTAGACCAGTGCACCCTCCCCCAAAGCGAGTGTACCCCATAGGCGTACCAACCCCTTTGGCAGGCCGAGTACTCCTCTTGAACCTGGCCCCCCTCTTGCGCCTTTTGGTAAGCTACTAACAAGCTAGAGAAATCTAATTAATTAGTCAAGACCATAACCATGTAGTCCTTGTGGTTGCACTGTTTTTCCGGGTGGTCGCTCCATGGTTTAAATTAATTATCATCATCGGTTTATCGTAGTGGTTCCAAAATATAAATCATATATCAAGTGTTGTTTTCATAAACCACCCGTGACCATAGTTTAGCAACTAAGAAAACTACCCAACAGTTAAATACATAACCCAGCTTTCAAGAACATGGATAGATAATATGGATAAAGTAGGAACCCATCAAATTAATGCATGCAAGAGTAAATATAAATAAAGGTTATTAGGATAAAATATGATCAAGGAATATACTTGCCTTTATTCTAGAGAATAGCTGCTCAAACTCTTCAAATTCTTACTCTTGGAACTCTTAATCTTCAGAGCTCTAGAACTGCGGTCCTTTCTACTCGCGACAAGTATCAGGCATAAACATACAACAAACAAACAATAGATCTAAGAACAGAGCACCAAATAGAAGAAAATCATTAAAAGGGCACACTAAAGGGTAGGGCTCGAAGCTATGATCGCAAGAGCACAAGAAACACCAAAAAAGGAGCTACAACTGAAAAGATACAACTATCGGAAGATTTGTATTATTAAAGAAATAGAGAACTATATGCTTGATTTATTTTATTATGAAAACACATGTAAAAGATATATTATAATTAACTTAATTAAATTTATATTGGTTAAGATGAGATAAACTTAGTCAAGTTTTATTTATATTTGCATATGTATAACTCATACTAATTAAATAATTAACTGAAGAGTAAACTTGTGAGAGCATCTAACGTATAACTTTATGACTCCTGTTGACTAAACAAGTTGTACCAAGAGATATATTTATATTGGTATTAATCAATTTAACATTAATTATGAAAAACCGATGTAGAACTCTAATTTGCTTTTAATTAGAAAAGCTAGTTGAAAAAGGTATTAATCAAATTAATTATAAATTTAATTATAAAATATGAACTATGGTACAAAGACACTACTGGGCGATAGCTCACGCTAAAACAAAGCTAACGCAACAAAAATAAACTAAAACGGAGCTAAAACGTGGAAACTATGGAAGAAACAAGCTGCAGGGATCTATTTGCGATAAAATATAGATTTTAGGGACTAGATCGCCAAACCTTGGGCTCCTCCATGGTTGGCGGATAGGAGCTTGCTTCGGACTAAATTGCCGGTGATTTTAGGTATGAGAGGGCTTCATATTTGGGAAAAAGAAACAAGACGATGAGAGGGTTCCATTTTACCTCTTACTTGCACCGGGGATGCATCATGATGGCCAGATTTTGCCGGAGAAAGAGGCGGCGGTGGTCTGCTCGGCCTCGGTGGTGCCGCTGCATGATGTAGAGGCATGAGGCGGCTGGGCAAAAAGGCAGCGGGTAGGGAGGAGGATTTGGGGGACCGGGTCGACGGGGTCTAGAGCGTGGCGCGAGCGGCTCTGGTCTGCCTCAGCGTGCGGGCTAGAGGTGCGGGTCGGACCGAGTTTGGATCCTGCTCGGCTCAGCGGCAGGAGGGGGATGATGAGCGGGACCTGCCCATCAGTTAGAGGAAGAGGTGAGGGAGAGGGGGGAGGGCTGCGAGATGTCATAGAGAAGCTCGAGGGCGGCCACATCGGTGACTCCCCAAAGGAGGCGGTGAACAGGGGCGAGCTACGGCGCAGCAGGGACGAAGCAAGGCAAAGGCATACGTGGGAACTAGGGTTTGGTAGGCAGGGGCCAAGGATGGCTGCAGCATGGACACCAAGAAAATTCTTGCAGCCGTGCACATGTGTTCTGCAAGGACTCGGCCTGGGCTGCAGCTGGATCTGGTCGGTTTGGAGCTAGCTTGGGTGCTCGGCCTATTAGGCATAAAGGCCTGCAAGCAGGGCAAAACAAAAGGGCAGACTAGGCCGGTTGAGAGAGAGAGAAGGATCAGTTTCGGGTGGAAAAGAATGAGCGATCTAGGCGAACTGGCCGATCGGGACAGTGGATCGGAAAGAGAAAGGATGGAGGGAGGGATCAAGTAGGGTTTAGGATTTTAGAGTGGCGGTGCTAGTCATCGGAGTTGACGGTGACAACAGTGAAGCATCACCAAAAAGAAAAAAAAAATCAAAAATCGAGCTACGGCTTCATTTTGAGCGTGATTCGACCGCAAAGCAAGATTAGAGAATAGGGAACTCAATGAGGGAAAACAAGTTGAATCAAGTTTGGGAAGAAAAGAGAAAGGATTTCATTTGCCCAGAATATATTTTTAGGCTTAAAATAAATCTAAAAAAGTCTAGATAAATCTTTTAGTCCATGAAAAATATATCCCAAAAATTCTAAGGAAACTTTAGAGATAGTTTGGGACACAAGGAGTCCAAATAAAATACTTGAATCTCGTGAAAAAGATTCTAGAACTTTCCAATAAATGGATTTAGCTCAAGGAAAAAATAGGAATAATTTCCAGAAAAATCTAGAAAATTATTAAAAAAATCAGAAGGTGGATAATTGTATTCGGAAATATATTCACAACCTAAAATTAAAATTTTAGGGTGTGACAAAATAAATTCTTGGAATAAATTTTGAAAAATGCAAGCACAACGTTCAAATGTAAGAAAAAGTCAAATGGTAGAGTCAAGTGCCTCACCTTAAGATGTAATATAGACAAGACTTGTATCAATAAGTCCAATATATATTTGACTATTTTATGGGATAATATAATACTTGGATAATTGGGCCTCATTTGATTGTTTAGTTTTTGGGTCCAATTTTTAAAAGTTCAAAATTGACTAAATATCATAATTTAAATATTACCCTTTTGAGAAAATGTAGTAAATTAAAAGTAATCATAAAACATATAATAGTTAAAATTTTACTTTACTTAAAATATTGTTAGATTTCATAATATATAAAAAAGAATTTAATACTAATATCATAAAAATATTCTAATAATTTCTAAATCTCATCTATTTTTAAAATAGCCAGTATTCCATGGTTTTCTTTGGAAAACCATACAAAACTAGAAGAAAACCACACAGAATCAGTACCCTATGTATGAAACTAGACTGCAACCGAAGTAAACAAGGAAAACCATCTATCCTGCACAAATCCAGAAAGAAACTAGGATGAACCGAGAAAACCAATGCGGTCAACACTTCACGCAAAGTATTGCATAAAAGCAATGATTTTTCCATGAAGCAATGCGCAGTCATGTTCTTTATAGGAATCTATCCTGTTAGCCCATGAATTTTAGTTATATTTATGTTTGATCCCCTGCAACCTTTAGTAGCTCATAGCTTTCAAATTTTAGATCCCACTTTTAATTCTTTTGTGCACACGCAATCATTGCGGTGAAACTACTCTTACTACTCTTTCAGTTTTCTAAAAAATACCATACATATGTCCTTCACATGTAGCAACGCATCGGCACATTTCCTAGCAAATGTAAAATTCAATGTTAAAATTTTCTTTACAAGAAAGCTTTAGTAAATCCAAAAAAATCTAAAGAGTCAATGTGAAAAAATTGAATTCACTAAAATATACTAAAATTCTAAATAAGTCTTAGTAAACAAATTTGCAATTTTAACTTCACTAAAGTATTCCAAAAATACGAAATAGATCTACAAAAGAAAAAATGGAATATTAAGTTCACTAAAATATTCTAGTAAGTTCATAGTAGATCTATTATATAGGAATTACAATTTTAATTTCACTAAAATTAATGAAAAAAGTTATTTCACTGGAATTGGGGTGGTTCAAGAGATTGAGCCCCCATCTCAACTTCTTATGATTTCAAGATTAATTGCTAAGAGATTGAGCCCCCATGTCAAGTTCTTATCATTTGATATTGATTGACAAACCCTCCTATTATATTACTCCCTGAAAGCTCACCAACATATGAGTCCTTTTACCTTTGCTCATATTTTGAAAAATCTTCCCATCATAAAAGGATCATCCTAATAAGATAATCATCTCATGGCTATTTGGAACTAATCAAATTAAAGGACTGAAAAGTCAAAGTTCATAGATAATAATAAAAATACAAAAGCTTAGATTACATTATCTTTCTTTTTAGAATTGGTTGGATTTTTGTAAACTCTTTAGTAACTAATTTTGTCCATAATTTTGACTTCATATGAATGCAAAGTGTGAAGCAGTTGCTAAATCCTATGTATTTCATTCTTCTACTTCATAATAAAATTTTAGCTATGTAGCTCACTGAATAATGATAATATCTGTTTACCAAAACTGTCTTTTCAGATCTGCATCCAACACATCAAACATTATACATGCCCGAACTTGAGTCTGAGAAAAAAACGTTTTGTACTCATATGTTTTCATCCCTTCTGCATCGGCTATAATTAAGTTTTAGTTGTTTTGACATTGGCTCGCTAGAAACAATGGCTCATGAACGCTGGCAAGGGGGAGGGATTGCATGGTTTTACGACTGCTTTCCAGGCTTACAGAGAATCTTGGAAGGGGTGAGGGGCAGGTTGTGGGGCCGCAGTGTTGGCGGGTCATGGGTAGCTTGAAAACGGTATTATCCATGTGTTGGTGACCGTATGGTACGGTCGCAGATCTAGTGGCAGGGATGCCATCACTACTTAGATTTTAGGGCTAATGCCACGAAATATATGACAACAACACAAAATATATTGTATTAGATATATGATATTGCAACTACTTCGTATTTCTGTTGCAAAAGATAGATGCTATCGGAACCAATTGAAATATGGTTGTGTGTAGCTCATATTATTGCCACAATTGTTTCTTGTTGCTATAATTTTTAATTTCATTGCAATATGTAAGGGTTATTGCCACAAAATTCAAAGTGGTTGCTAGTAGTAAACGATATTGCTACGAATTTATTGTGTTGCATTAAATCCTCACGTGCGTTGCCATACATTTGTCTATATTGCAACAAAAAACTAAGTGGTTGCATAAGGATGGTGCTTTTGCCACCGATTATATTTGTTGGTATATGCTAGTTCCATTTGCGGCAATAGATCAGTATATTGCAACTAAATATATTTCGTTGGCTCAAATATGGGTGGACCCAATTAACCAACACTTGTGCCGACGAAGAAAAGAATTGATCGACCAGCACTTGTCGTGAGATTGATCTATATGTCGGCAGGCAGGCTGGCAGGGTGCCATCCATCGTGAGCGCCACAGCTAGTGCGGCCTGTCAGCCGGCGGCCAAGTGCGGCTTGGCTGCCTGCACCTCTTCTTTTGAACAAGATCGATCGGAGTCGTCGTCTCGCGCCCGGCGGCTGCCTGCCGGCCTGTCTCTTCTCATGAATAAGATCGAACTTGTCGTCGCTCCCGGCGGCTGCCTACCGCGTTGCCTCCTATTGTGAACAAGATCGGACTCGTCGTCGCTCCCGACGGCTGCTTGTGCCGCGCTACCAAGATCGGACTCGTCGTCACGCCCGGCGGCTGCCTGCGCGCGGGCCTGCGGCCGGCCACACACGTACGTCATCAGTGAAGGTACGTAGTTGGATGAGTTTGAGTACATATATACTGAGGGCTCCATGATTTTGTTTCCTTGTCTTAATGCCTCTTGGCTGATGATTTGTACCAAGTATTTGTCAGGCCCGTCCCAATGAGCGCGCAGCCGGTTCGGCTGCATAGGGCCCCCAATTTGCAGGGGCCCCCAAATTCAAGATCAGCAGCTCATTAGGCCTGTCAATATTTGCTCCTGGTGGCCTGTTGGCTGTTGGATGTTGCATTACGAGAGCTCTCCTTTTCTGCGGCCGCAACGACACGTTGTCTTCTCGTCTCGCACAATTACGCGACTAGGGTAGGGGCGCAGGGCGTCGGTGTGCCATCGGACCGGCTGTGTGGGAGAGGCCCCCTCGACAGCTCCGCGCCATCCGTTGCTTCAAGTGAAGCCTGCGGCTTGCTAATTGAGTGATCGTGTCATCGTGATCCACTGATCCTTCCCTGGTCAGCTGTGATGAGGACATCACTTATTCGGATGCACACAACACTCCGCTAGACATTCAAGATCCAATCACTAGAGCTCGCGCGACAATTGAATTTAGAGGTGGCTCATTCCTAAGCACTTCCTTTTATAATTTTAAAAATAAATTATTACTTAATGATTATATTATGATTAGGAACGAAGGAGAGGACCAGAGGATGCGTAGAGAGGAGCTTGGAGTCGGACAAGGCCAGCGAGGGACGTCCAAGACACTTGGAGGCCCAATACAAATCAGTTTCGAGTCCACCTCGGAGTCCAGGAGCAGTCTGCCTTAGATTGGATGCCCAGGCCACATACAGAGTCCGATTTCGACATTCCACGTGCGGTTGGAAAGATATTTTCATAGAGTTTCCTATGGCACCAGCCCCATAACCAAATGATGCCTGAGTGAACAGGAATCATTGAATCAAGTGGATGTCCAGAATCTGTCTCGGTGCTGCGTCGCCGTATTTTGACCTTTGGGCCGTGTATCGTCGTGGAGCTACATTAGTGGCATGTCCAGGGGTCTTCCCACGACCCTAGACTCTATAATTCATTAGCCGTCATCTAGGTACTATCTGCAAATCTGGATCACCCCTTTATTGGTGAGCACGTAGGCGTACCTTGCCCAGCGGCAGTAGATAGTAGGGTGGTGTGTCTTGGTGAGATTAGATGAATCTACTACTTATATTCTGATTGGTTGCTGCATGCTTGCATATAAGAGATCGTGCATATAACTGTTTTTCTATGTTATCTGTAGTTTCAATTTAATTAAAAACTTGCGCCACAGCAAGAGGAGGAAGGCAAAGGACAGTCGTTCCTCGTGTGCTGGTGAGTTTAGATTAGGAAGTAAAATAAATCTGCTGCTAATTTAGCTAAATTTTTGTACGTTCTGTTAAATAAAGTTGTTGTTTTCCAACAGAAGTGAGATGTAGTACACATACAGTAAACATCAGCAGACAACATCTAATAATTGGGAATTTATAAAGATACATTTTCTCAAACTACTTGTCTGTTGGCAAAGAATTTAAAGGACTCTATGTATAAACACATATTTATATTACAGATTAATTTAATTGCGTGCCTTTTTTATTGTCGTATATGCAGGCTATTGATCAGTTTAATTAGTGTATCATTTTAATTGAAAAGATTGAGGAGCATGTCTTCGCGCGATGATAGATCTTGGATGCGCCTGCCACAACAAATAGAAGAGTGGCAAAAAGGATTCAAGAAATTTATAGAGGCTACATTTGCTGGCACATCTAAAGGAGAAACGGCACCCTGTCCATGTATGAGATGTCATACAATGTCCTACCGAACAATTAAAGAAGTTAGAACTCATTTGATTTTTAGAGGATTTTCTGAAAGTTTTATCCATAGAGAAGGAGAAGAAAAGAATTCATTTGAGGGCATTAGTGAAGGGGTTGGCAATGACGGTGCAACAAGTGACTTTGATTCTATGAGGGATCTGATTTTCTCACTAATCAGTGGTGCAATACATGGAGACATCATGAGTAGTGAAATTGAAGAGTCGAATGAAAGTGCCAAGATATTCTTTAAATTATTAACAGAGGCGCAGAGGGAACTTTATCCAGGTTGCAAGGAGGTTACTAAGGTATCTTTCATTGTATGGCTACTTCAGATAAAGTGCATGTTTGGTCTTAGTAACAGTGCATTAGAGACCATTCTTCAGCAGTTCTCGCTTGTGCTTCCTGAAGGCCACTGTGTTCCATACACTTTAGAGAAAGTGCAAAAGGTAGTCCGTGATCTTGGCCTCGACTATCAAAAGATACATGCATGCATCAATATTATGTTTTATTTCGGAAGGAATACGTGGAGAATTATTTTAGTCTCTAAATATCATATTTGTTCCAAAAAGAATGATTTGCTACTGAGTATTGCCGATGCATACAAATTCTTTTTCCTTCAGCAGGATATTTGAACTTAAATGGATCACTCGAACTTGGATGCCTTTCATTGGTCAACAAGGAATGATGCAGTGTCAACCAGTGTTTGATGTAGCCTACATAAGATAGATGTCGTCGTAGTGTTGATTATCTATGAACTATTTTCAATTCGGATAATGTATTGGGCACTTTACATACAATTTTTTACCGATTGGCACAATTGATGATGGATTCATTTCATATTCATGATGAAACAATTCACGTTTTTGTATAGTTCTTTTTTTCCAAATATGATTTATATTATCCAAATATATCAAATGCGATATGCATTGCAACATAGATCCGGCTGATGCAAAAACTCTAAATGCAACGAGTGTAGTTGGTTGCTACATACTATTGCCACAACTCTAGTTCTATCCATATATGCTTTTGCCACCATTATTGAATGATGCTACAATAGTTAATAACCTCGGACAACATGTTGTTGCGGCATCATTTTTTTGCTTCTAACTATTTTCCTTTGCAATAATAATTATTGCCACCATACATGTATCATGGCAATATAGTCTATTTCAACGAAATAGTTTGTGTTGCCATAGGATCACTCACAACTAAATATATGCGTGGCAATACCCCCCTATTGCTACGATGTTAGCCGTGGCCAAACAATCTATTGCCACAGTGTCAGTCCGTTGCAACTAAATACTATGGCAACAGCCAACTTATGTGAAAATACATGGTGTTGCCACAACATCGGAAGTTGCAACAACTAGCTAATGCAATGCTTCTTTGTGTCGCAATTACAAATATCACAATATGACATAAATACCATTGCAATGCACCTATTGTCTCAAAGCTAATTGCAACGGCTCACAACTAAATTTCCATTATGGCAATTTATACCTATTGCAACTATATTGACCCTATCGCTACATTTCTTTAGCCGTTGCCACGTACCTAAAATCTAGCAGTGCATGGGACAAGGATGAAGGCAGGAGGCGCGAGTGGTGGCACTATAGTGTGGAGAAGAGGAAAACGGGTCACATTGGACTGAAGGGAGAAAATGATAGATGAGATGTCACACCCATATCATTCAGACATTTCATATACGCCACCTAGAAAGATGTAAAAAATCAAGCGCCTGTGTTAATTTAAATATACTATGCGAACTGTTGGATCAGATCCAATGATTCAAAAGGTTACCAAAAAGTAACAAATTTTCAATGAATACTGTCCAAAATATTTTATTGAAGTAAAGAAAGTGAATCTGAAAGATGTGAAGTTGGGCAAACCTCGTCACTGGCTAAAAATATTCTGATGCACCATTCATGTGCAATAGATTCATGGGCATGGAGCCATGGACAGAGATAAACATGCCAACCACAAGCTGTAGAATGCTTGCATCAATTCAAACGTAAGCAAGTAGAGAAACATGGACCAAGAACAGAAATGCAGATGCTAAGACAAGATCTCATGCGGGACGACTGGTATAAGTATGTACGTACAGCGTGGAGCAGAACGCGTACACAGGATGGGCCGTAATGACCAACAGTGGATGGATGGATGGATGGATGGAGATCGAGCGAGCATCATCAGCTCCATCTAGGTAAATGGAGCAGGTTGCGATGAATAATCGGATAAGGCGAGCAGTTCCTCCAGGTAGTCAGCTCCCAGGTCCTCCAGCTCCAGCACGCAGCGTTGCTCCTGCGGCGGCTGGTTTTGATTTTGATTGCTGCGGCTCGTTGTCGCCGCCGGCAGCTGATGGCCGTCGTCCATGCCGGCCGCTTTCTTGTTCTTAAGCGAGCGATTGCGCATGCAGTGGCGCCTCTTAAGCTCCAGCACGGGGGAGTCTCCAGCGGCGGCGCTGATCCCCAGCTGCTGCAGCGACTCCCGCACCCGCTGCACCGGGAAGTTTAGCACGGCGGCGTGGCCGCGCATGGCGAAGGCGGCGTGGTCGTAGGCGAGGGCGGCGGCCTCGGGGGTGTTGAAGGTGCCGAGCCAGACGCGGGCGCCATTGCGCGTGGAGTCCCTTATCTCAGCTGCAAACTTGCCCCACGGCCGCTTCCGCACGCCGATGAGCTGCGGGAACTCCTGCTCGCTGCTGCCGCCGCTGGGCCCGTTTGCAGCAACTCTGGTAGTCGTGGTCGACCTGGCCTGCGTCGACCAGCTGCTGCCGGTGGCCGTGGAGATGGAGGCGGCCCCCATGAGGGCGTTGAACTGCTCCATGCACAACCCATTCCCATCCTCCTGAACGCTGTAGGATTCTTCGTCCTCGTCGCCACCGAATCGAAGCAGCAGCTGCCCACCGGCGGCGCAGCGCGCGAGAGGGGAATGGGAGGAGGTGGGCTCGCAAGCGGCGGCGGCGGCGGCCGCCGTACAGGATTTGGAGTAGCTAGAAGCCGCAGGGAGGCTAGGAGCGCATGCGACGGAGACGACGACGACGTCGTCGTCGTCGTTCCAGCCGCCGTAGTAGTGGCTGTAGCTGTTGTTGTAGCTTGGTTCCATGGAACTAGCTAGAGGATTCTGCGGCAGTGGCTGCACATAGATTAACAGCGTGGCTTGCGAGCTCGATCGAGATCAGCAAAGTCGCGTATACTCGGACAGTCGATCCGCGGAGTCTATATATGCTGCTTTTATCCGTAGAAGAAAAGAGACGGATCGACCTCGCCGCCGGAAAGGGCGGAATGAACAAAATCATATCAACTCGATCGCTCAGGGGGTTTGACTTGTACTGAATATTTACTATCTGGCACTAAACATATACTAGTGCATGCACAGATCAGTGGAGCCATCCATTGACTAAATGAGTTCGCCCACAAACAGCAGCAGTACATACAATTCTTTTATGACCAGGACACCAGGTGGTAACAAATTTATATCAGGGGTTCTTGGGTTCAAAACGAAAACAATTCGGTTGCCACCGAAATAGTAGATGAATTTTGGAATATTTGGAAATTTTGGACTGAGACTCGGTTGTTTGATCTACCAATAAATTACCTTTCAAATTTAATTTGGCTAGAATTTGATAAAAATTTGGGCGTTGACCACTCTTGAAAAATACGATGGAGAATACGATGGGGAGAACTCGGAAGATACAGTGAGGAGCTAAGAAGGAAGATTGTGAAATCGGTTTGTTACCCATCATAAAGTGAGAGAGGCACAGAGGGGAGTCCTAAATTACGGTTTGTTCACGTTTTTAAACCTACGTAACAAAAGTTTTGTAATTTAGCCCCGATCCTATTGTACAGCTAATCGATAGGTTAATGAATGTGGAAAAAATTTAGAAGCCCAATTCACACTTTTTGTCCTCTTGGGCTTCTTTAAGGATTCACTCATTTATGCTTCTAATTGAAACTGATTGGTACAAATATCTACAACTTCATCTCTATTTTCATGAAGACATGTGTTTGGCCAACTCAGCCAAATAGCCTACATAGTTTTAAGCAGCGATAGGTCCTAACACACTATCCAAATAGACAAGTGCATAGATAAGAGCACTGTCAACTGCTTCATTCGGGGTACCAACTACCAAGTACTTTGCCATAAATCCTGAACCTTTCCATCGTTATGTCATTGTCATTGTAATGAAACAACATACGACGACCCTGGTAAACGCGCCTTCAGATGTGATGTCCACTTGTATAGATGAGAAGTGAAACAAACCAACCTTCTCAAAATAGCCCTACGTACATGCATTGAAAACCCTACAACATCAACAATAATAGGTATTGAAAAACCATAACTAAAGTCATAACAACATCAAGTTATTATACTCTCTAGCTCAGTGATTTTGACACCATATCGTCTTCACCTTCCTCAAGGTCTTTCATTTGAAAATAGCTAAAGTCGAGGATCAAATACCTAATGTCCTTAAGCGCTTTCAATTCCTGTTGCACAACGGATTTTTAGGTATACGATATTGACATGGCGATCTATTGCCACTAACATCAATAGTCATATCACTGCCATCCCTTAATTGAATTTCACGTTGACTATATAGGAGATCTGAACCACCTATCTCAAGGACTACCAAATGAAGCCATCCCATTGGATCAATCACCTATCAGTGTTTTTAGTACTGAAACCATCTATACTACGGCTAGCGATACAATGACATGCATGGTGACAGATAAACAATTTTCAAGGGGAAACATAAAATAAGCAAAGATTATTATTATGTTCCGTGAAACCCTGCCCTGCTTGCGGTCTCTTGGCACCATGAAAGGAACACGCCATTGGGGAAATGGACACCTTGTGCCAACGATGGAGCAAGGACCAGGATTCCTTGGCCACCAATGGTGCCACCTCCAAGCGCACCACTGCAGCACCCTTATTGACAGTCGCCCCTGCCACCGTCCCCTCGCTTCCTGCCACGGCCACCACCACCAAGATGATAGGGATGCCTTGACCCGCTAGCACCACCAATAGCGCCCAATCCATGGCGTCCACGCGCTCTACCGCCGCCATGGCTCCTTCCATGACCTCTACCAAACCTTCACGGCGAAGATGATGCGGATGCATCTTTAGCGGAGAGGCGCGAGGCACATGGAGATCGGAGAGACATGAGGCACGACGAGCGGCGAGGGATTATGGTTACTCGGTTAGGTCTGCCTAGGGGCGAAACTGCCCTTTGCCGTTGGGGTCGCCGGACCCCGACAAAATCTGTCAAATCAAATAAAAACACTGTTCTACACTGTTTATACATGTATTTGACCCCTGTGTTTAACGGAGCCAACCCCGGCGATTTCGTATTCTGGCTTCGCCTTTGGATATGCCTGACTTATTATAGAAACACAAGCATTTCCATCGTCGATTGTAAACAAGAATCCGACGGTGGACACAGATTTATACCGACCGTTGTATAGAAGAACCGACTGCAAATTCTTACTTTGTACAGTCGATTCCAAGCGACGGCAAAACCGACGATACAAATTTGTTGCCACACTATCGGTTCTTTAAGACCCATCACATCACAGATGGTTCATAGATCGCACCGACTATACACTTGATTTCACATGGTGCTCAGAGGAAAACCGACTGTATCCTTTTTGCTTTTATGAACCACACTACATGTCCGGTTTTGTAGTAGTGAAGAAAGCTCAAAAGGATAAAAATATAGCTGGCCGCTAGTGACCTTCGTTGTGTTGCTCCCTGCTGTCTATGTTCTGCAGTAATGTTCGGTTTCCATCATGTCACATGTAATTTGTTTGGAAATACGACATCGGCAACTGTGTTCATTTTTTTATTATTATACTCTTGCCGGCTCGTCAGAGGAATCGATAGTGATACTCAACTGTCACCTCATCAGCCGTGTCCGTAATCTACCAGTGATGCCAATTCGTTTCAGACGGGCAGAATATTTTATATATAACTAAGGTTCTGTTTGATTTCAGGACCAAACTTTAGCCCGATGACATCAAAAAGAATATTATAATTTAGAAGTATTAAATAAAATATATCTAAAAATCTTTTGTTCATCTAATGAGCCTAATTAATCTATAATTTGTAACAATGATACTACAGTAACCACATACTAATTATGAATTAATACACCTCATTACCATCCGCTAATTATGGATTAATATATCTTATTAGTTTCGTCTCGCGAATTAGCCCGGAAGTTCAACAATTAGTTTTATAATTAGACTTTATTTAATATTTTAAATAATAAAATTTATTTTAATACGGTAGGGCTAAAGTTTAGCCGTCATAAACATCCGCTGATAGTCAGATGGCGTGCTCAGAGAAAAAGAAGGTAGAAAGAGAGGAATAAGAAAGGAGGGCAGTGCAGCACATCGAGGTATACCTAGTATAAAAAAGCCATGACGTAGGGCGGCTGGATACGACAAACCACCATAGCGTCATCACCAGTCTGTACGTACAGTGTACACAGACCATTTATATATATATCGTCAATTATTCATGCAAGCTTTAAACTAAAATACGCGCGCATATACATGCACGGACGACGCTGACAGCGGCTCATCGATCAGTGCCCTGTCAGTGCCTCGCAGATATTTCACTTTGGTGATGAGGAAACCTTAATTTAAAATAGTTTGTATATTATACTCCCAACGGTTTGTATATTTTTCCTTATCGTTGAAGCGTTTTTCCATCTGGACGCTGATATGTCGCTGGACACTTTGCCTGGCATTTTGGACGACTAATACACGCCCGTTGTTGTTAATAATGCGCTGAAACCCTCGTTTGCATGCGTATTTATTGTCTATTTGTAATTTGTGTCCCTAAACTGCTCTAAAGGTCCAAATCTTGCTGATTAATGTCTAACTGTCCACGCGTCATGCACATGGCAGCCTACATGGCACGAACACATCCCTTGTCTCTCTCCTGTCTCCTCTCCCGCTAAGGCCAATCCCAATAGATAGTTTTATTTCATTGTATCCTGGAGTGACACGTCATCTAGAGTGCTTTGAGTTGATGAATGAACAATTCCCTCCAATGCATAGTTACATTTTGTTGTTTAGTAGAATAGCATGTATGCAACAGCATTCAATTGCGATACATGTGATTGTTCCCAATTAGATGAAATGAAACCCTCTCACCTCAAATGTCGGTCTTAACGTCTTGGAAACAAAATGCATATCTAGTTTTATCTCGATGAAACCTCTCCTCATAACTCCATCCAGTGACGTACTATCAATTTTTTTTCCGTATGTGGCTCCTTATTTAATAAGAATGAAACTCCCACTAAGATTGCCAGCGTGTATGACAAGGAGTAATACATTCTTGATGCCTTGTAGCATATGCCAAATAGACATAAAGTGCAAACTAGCTAATAATTCTGAGGTCTAGAGGACAGCCCCGAACAAGCTTGATTTAAGCTTCTGTTGATCTAACCATATATCAAGCCCTTTTGAGACTAGACATTCATAATTGATCGAGGTAGCTCACTTAGACCATATATATCTAGACACCGCGCGCAATATATATAATCTTCTATTGATCTCAGGAAGCTTAAATCTGTTGTATATATCTCCAGGTCTACATCTTAAAGACACCTACTTGAGCAAATGCGAGCATAATAAACTTTACTATTAGTCTTCAACAATAATTTTATGAAATGACTTTAGTTTGTAACCAAGGAACAAATAAAGCCGGATTTAAATATTGCACAAACGTTTAATTTCGTAGGTACATGTGATGTAGTATATGCATGCTTTTCATCACTGCACCATCTAGGCTACAGCTAGAGTTTATCCTGGTTTATTTCGTATACACGCTTGCCGGGCCACTGAGATTCAGTAAACATACATCAACATGGCTGTACATGAACATGTTTGAGCTACACACCCTGTGAACACATATATACGCATAATTTTCTTCCCTGGTTAACATAGAAACAACAGAAAAAGGAAATCCAAGATTACGTGAGTACTATATATATATATCAATGTTGTTGCTGAAAATTTAAATGATGATTCGTTGAACGAAAAAGCAACCGTTACATGGGGGACCGAGCCTGGTGTCTCGACAGGCTTAATTTCAGAAAAAGAAAACTTTCAGCAACAGATCCAGCTTTTGAGCAAATTAAACTAATGAGGTTCAATATCAAGTACATCCGAACACAAATTTAATAATCATTAAATTAGTACCCCAGGTCGTTGCTTGTAGCACCTACTCATCAGGTGGTTGCTACTTGCTGCAAATTAGATACAATGTTTCTGTAGGAATGGCAGAGTAATGTATGATTGGTGAATAGAATTAAAATAGAAACTTGCCTTGCGGAGATCTTCTGCAGCTACTGTATAGGTTTGTAGACAGAATGCGACGGGTCTAGGGCACGGGGTCCCAGCGGACCCACTTCCTGCTGACCAGCCTAAGGAAGCGCCAGGGACGAGCGTCCACCCGCATGGGCAGCGACTCCATCCAGACTGCCTCGGCCTATAACCCCGTCTGACAGCTCGGTCAGGATGGTCCGAGCCCATATCCCCAGCTTGAATGCGATAGGAGGCTGGGGCCGTACCGTGGCTCCGACTGAGGGCTCCGACCGGGCTCCGCCTTACACATGCCAACCTCCCCGACTAGAACAGCCGGTCGGACTGCCGACCCTCGCATACCCGCAGGTCCCAGGAGCAGGGGCGGAGGATAAGGATGAGCCTCGGAATCAACTTGTGATACAAGGCCAACCACTCCCATCACAAGGGTCGCAGTCCACGACGACGGCGGACTTGGATGGTGGTCACCAGAAAGCTTCGACTAATAGGGTTGGCAGCCCCGACTGACAGAGTTGATGATCCAATCGGTGGAGCGAGGAGCTCTTTCTCTCGCTTTCTTTCTCACCTTTCTTCTACCTTTAGATACCCTGTAATGGAGACCCCCCTTGTCTATAAAAAGGAGGATCCCCCATAGGACGAAAAGAGGGGGTCTGATCCGATCCGACTAGAGCATTCTCCAACTCGAAATCTTGTAACTCCCCAAACTCTCTCGAGCACCTAGGCTCAAGCAATACAAGTGACCGACCCTCGACTGGATGTAGGGCACATTGCCTGAACCAGTATAAATCTTAATCTTTAGTCATTGTGTGGTAGGCCAGATCCGATCACAACGCATGGCATACACATTCGAGTAGGTTTAGCTGTCAGCCATTTCCGGAACTGATAGTTTGGTGCCGTCTATGGGGAGACGAGTCGTGTGTTCATCATCCCAGCGATCGAATGGCCTTCGTCTCCGACACCTCCAGCATCGCGAGCCTGGGCGACACGGCTCGCTGAAGTTTCCCATGGCCCCGCGTGCTGGGCTGTCGTTGCCTCCCATCTTCGCTCCCTTTCAGGCTGTCCGCTTCGGAAGCCTTGACTTCATCGCCGATCGTCTCGGCACGCTGCGCCTCTTATGTTGCTTGAGGGAGACACTCCCTCGGCCAACCCGCTGGGCGACCTCGACGCCGAGGCGCTCGTGCATCGTATCGAGCTCATGCTCGGTGCCAACCCCTCAGCGAGCGATGTGGACATGGTCTTATTCTCGCTGAGAAACGTCTTCCATCAGCTCTCTGGAGGGACGCCGCCATCCCCACCGTGCTCGCCGCACGGCCAGTTCCCATTTGGCCTCGCGAATGCCGCAAGAGCGTACACCAGGGAGCTCCACGAGGTCATGCCGGCGCCACAGCGCGTGATTGAGTTCGTGGGCATGATAGGGCACAGCCCTGCCTTGTTCCACGACCTCTTTTCCGATGATGACCTCTTGAGTGAGGGCTCCAGCGTCGGTGACCTGTCGTCCCATGGCTATCCCGTGCTGCGAGAATGTGCCATGGCGGATGTGCAGGGGCAACTGCCAGCCCCGGTGGAAACCAAGGACACGCACACCCCGCAGGATCCGCACGTAGGCCTTGGCCACCGCTCAGACGCACGTCAAGGATTTATGCCAATGGTGGTAGTATAAGCCACCACTCGCGTCAGGGCGCCACCAGCGCCTCCCCAAGATGAATGCTCGTGATGCCTTGCAGTTTGCACGGGCCGGTCCGAACATCACCGTCGTAGCGATGCTCCTACGTAATCTGCCCGAGCCTGCAGATCCTCAGTAGCAAGAGCTCCACCACAACATCCAGACGCTGGTGGAGTGCGCTGCCGTGCAGCAGGCGGAGAGCTCCACGTCGCGCCATTGGCACACAGCTTCCTACCCGGTCGGGGGAGCAGGCTCGCATTAGCCGAAACCTTTGGTCCACCAGCAATAGGGACATCAGCCCTAGGCAGGCCACAACGTCACGGCTGCGCCTCTCCTCGGTCCAGTGTCTGCCCCGCAGCGCCCGCCGGTACGCGGCTGAGTCAGCCCCAACTACGACGCATGCAACATCATCCACTCGTGGCAACAAGCCCGCCACAACGCCGACATTGGACGAATGGCCACAAACGCGGCCGACGCCCACCGATCGGAAGACGAGTGCGACGAGGCACCCTCTAGGCTTGGCAACCGACTGTGCGATCGGGTCAGCGACCGGAGCCCCAGTTCGGACGGCCCGGGCCCACGTGCTTTCGGTCATCGCATCCAGAAAGCGCCCTTCCCGCCACGCTTTCGACCGCCCACCAACATCACCAAGTACACCAGGGAAACGAACCCCGATGTATGGCTAGAAGACTTCCGGCTTGCTTGTTGGGCCGGAGGGGCGAACAACGATTACTTCATCATCCAGTATCTCCCCATCTATATCAAGGAGCACATTCGCGCGTGACTTGAATTCCTGCCGCCCAACAGCATCCGTAGTTGGGCGGAGCTCAAGCAGGTCTTCCTCAGGAACTTCTACGGGACATATGTGCGCCCCGGAAACTCCTGGGACCTCAAGAGCTACAAGCAGGAGCCCGGTGAGTCCCTGCAAGACTACATCCGCAAGTTCTCCAGGTAGTGCAACTCTCTCCCCGACATCATCGATGCAGACATTGTCAGCGTGTTCCTCACGGGGACCACCTGCAAGTCCCTCGTTCACAAGCTCAGCTGTTGAAAGCCGCGCATCGCCCACGAGCTCCTGGATATCGCCATGAACCACGCCTCCGGTGAGAAGGCGATCAGGGCGGTCTTCGCTGATGGATGCACCATGGGCTAGGCCAAGCGAGAGGCACAGGATGAGGGCCCCTCCTCAAGGCAGGAGAAGAAGAAGAAGAAGGACCGGAGTCGCCCCAACCACAACACGGCCACCGCGGCCGACTGGGCGGGCAAGGGACTGCGCAACGACCACTTCGAGCAGCTCTTAGAGAAGCCGTGCACCAACCACGGCTATTCCATCAAGCACAAGCTCAAGGATTGCGAGCTGCTCAAGCGCATACTGGGCTAGCCCAACAAGCGCAAGGGCGGCCATCGCGACAAGGAAGCGCCCAAGGATCAGGAAGCACAGCCAAGGATGCGAGCGGCTTCCCCGACCTGGACAGCTGCCTCAAGATCTCTTGAGGTTCGGAAGATGACTGCACCAAGCGTCAGCACGAGGTCCAACTCCGAGAGGTATGCGCCGCTAAAAGCTCCATCCCCAAATTTCTCCGTTGGTTGAGCACTCCAATCACTTTCGATCGGGCTGACCACCCACCCAATGTCCCACGACCTGGGAGCTACCCCCTCCTCGTCAACCCCATCATCGGCAACAAGCGCCTGACCAAGGTGCTTATGGACAGGGGTAGCAGTCTCAATATCCTGAATGTTGAGACCATCGATGCCATGGGCATCTCACGGTCCAAGCTCCGCACCTCCATCTTTCCCTTCCTTGGCATCGTCCCGGATATGAGGGCGTAACCCTTGGGGAACATTGAGCTGCCGGTCACGTTTGGTGACCGCTGCACCTTCCGCACCGAGACCCTAATCTTCGAGGTGGTGGATTTTGAGGGATCGTACCACGCCATCCTCTGGCGTCTGTGCTACGCCAATTTCATGGCGACCCCCAACTACACCTACCTCAAGATGAAGATGTCGGGGCCAAACAGCGTCATCACAATGAGCGGCTCCTTTGAGTAGGCATAAGCCTGCGGTCGCGAGCACTTCGAGCTTGCCTCCGTTGTCGCCAACTCCACCGACCTTGGTCCGCTCCACTCGCTACTAGCAAACCCTTCTCAGGTACCAAAAAAGGAAGATCTGGAGAAGAACCCTCGAAGTTGGCGACTTGATGCTACGAAGGGCGCAGTCAACGAAAGACAAGCACAAGCTCACTCCATCCTAGGAGGAACCCTACACTATTACAGAGGTGGTCCCAACCAGGCACCTACTGACTAAAGGACAGCGACGGCAACATCCTTACCAACACTTGGAACATTGAGCAGTTATGTTGCTTTTTCCCCTAAACTCGGTCCATTCTTGCATGTTCATTCGAGTTCCGGCTCCTACACCACCCCACCCCAAGCACTCGCGGCCCGGGTCGCTCGGGGTCCCCATGGGGGTACATCGCTACGCGCACTCCGACCACCTTTTCCCTTTTGTAAAGCACGCATAAAAGGAAAAACACTTTTCTTTTCGCCCGAGCGAAAGGGTGACCCGTTCTCTCAACGCGACCTAAGTGATGTCTGCTGGGCCACCGGACCTACCGGACCCTCATCACAACCTACGGTGGACTAGCAGCTGACGCCACTCAGGCCAGCCCCACAGCTACAGCCTATGGTTAACGAGCATCTTTGAAAAAGGAAAAGTGCAAAAGCAGAAGTCACTCAAGGAAACAAAAGGGTACGGGCGGAACCAGCTTCCCAAAAACCGTAAAACAAAAAGTGATCACAAGCACTTGTTTTGTTCACTTGGGGGCCCTTTAGGAACCCCGCACAAACTGTTCCAGAAACATAAAGCTAATCACATGACAAATGCTTCTACTGCGGTGCCCTGTCTGCGTCAGCGGACGACGTGGATGGGAGAGGCCACGTTGCAGGTTCTACCAAAGAAGACCCTTGGTCGAGGCCTGGCGTGGTCGGGGCAGCGCTCGACCCGGCTTCCGTAGCTTGGGTGCCGTCCTCACCCAGAGTCGCTTCCCTTTCCACTAAACGAGGTTCCTTCACCCACTCCGTGGTGATCATCTCCGCAATCGCCATCGCAATCAGCTCCAGGCTCCGGCCTAGTTCGCAGATCTGGTTGGAAGAACACCCAGCGGTGTAACTCCTCCCGACTGGCCCAAATTCCAGGTCCGGATAGTGTGACGCCACCGACATCAACACCCCCGAGGCCCCATGGAAAACTCTATCGATGATGAGCCCCGACACCTCGCCCGGGATTATGAAGAGGTTGGCGACGAGCGCGCTCAACCCTAAATCTGAGTGAAGCTCGAGGATCTCCATGACCGCTAACTGCGCTGCACATTGGAGCTGGCAAAGTTCTCCTCGGAGCCGGCCAAGCTCCCCTTCGGTAGCAAGTGGGGCGAGCCCCCCAAACATCATTAAAGCAACAACGATTACAAACAATTGAAATTGTCTGCTCAGGGGGCCCTTCTAGTCCCCCGCGTACATTGTTCCAAGCAAACATACAAAATGGCCTCAAGGCCAACACGACCGCCACTACACCCAACGCAAGAGCCACCTAAGAGCCATCTCGGCCTGGGTCGGCACCCCTCACGAGGATGTCATGGACGTCAACCTCCGCGGCGATGACGACGGCAGCTCTAGCGAACCCGGTGACGAGCGCCCTTTGTTCCTGGGAACCGGTCTCCACCGAGAACCCAGGCTCCAGCTGGCCCAGGTCCCAGTCGGACCGAGCTTGTGCTGAGGCCAGCGTATTGGCGGCCCCCTAGTGAACGCCCAATGCCACCGTGTCCCTGACCTGGCATAGCAAGGAGCAGAGATGGTGAGGCAGCAGGAGCCCGCCCGACCTCAACACCCGCACCGTGTCTATTGCCACGCGGGAGAAAGCCTCGTGGCGGTCCTCCAAGTCGTTCAATCAGTAGTGCAGCTCGTCCGCCTCAAGACAAGAAGTGGCCACCTCTTCTTCCAAGCCTGAGACACGGAGGGCTGAGCGCGCTGCAACCATGTCAGAACTGAAACAAATGGAAATCCTTGGCACAAGGGACGCACTTGCTGCCTGGGCGTGGACATCCACGGCCTCGGCTAGGGACGAAGCCGTCTCCTCTTCCAAGCCGCAAAGGGCAGCCTGGACGGCGGCGAGTACCGGCCCCTAGCCTCGGATGCCTCACAGACAAGGTCCCGTATCTCCTTGCAGCACCCCAAATCAGAGGAAGAAGATGACCCCGACCACGCAGATGCCACGGTCGTGGAGGATCCTCTGACTGCCCTGTGCGCGGTGATGAAGTCCCGAGGACCCAGGTAAGCTTCCATAAGCCACGTCCTCGTTCAATAATTGCATTTCAATTATTCTATTTTCAAAATATCTTAAGACCTGAAAGGGTGCACGCCGATGGGTCCCGACTCGGGAACCCAACCGACCGAGTTTTGAAGGCCGGTCTATGGAGGACTTGGGGCCACCTCGCGTCAAACGGAGCCAGTGGAGAAAACGTAGATGAGCCCAAGTGGCCCTCGCCCGACCTGCTCTAGCAGCGACTCGGGTCATCTCGACCTTCTCGTCTGATTCAGACCTCGGGCCATGCCCACAGAATCTCCATCGAGGAGAGGCCATCGGGCCACCTAAGTCGGTCCAACAACTCGGGCATTTGCCGGGAGGCGGGACATGGAGCAGAGGAATGCCACCTGCAGGCTATGCTGACCCAGTCACGAACCACGGACCTGGATTCCACTCGGACGCCTAGAATTATGCTTGGGCACACCCGCTAGGAGCTCACCCAGCCCGTCACTCGAGCCATCAAGGCAAGTGACGCCTACTCAGCTCCTCGGTTGCTGAGACCGTGGATGGGGTCACCCTTATGAATGCACACATTTAAATGCCCCCGACATGACCGCCTTCCTTTGTAACAAGGATATGGCGAGTCGGGGACCATTTCCTCCACTCAGAGAAGATATCAAGTTTCTACCCCCATCCGGGCTTGCGGTCGGGCGTGGTAGAACACAACGATCTCACTTCGGGATAAACACGCTTTATTCCTAGCAATTAAATATTACAAAGTACAGTCGGCCCACGGCTGTTACAAAGTACAAAAACCCGTTACCACCACAAGGGTGGTAACACTGTAACCCTGGGGAGGGCTGCTTCAAGTGCGGGAAGACTGGGGGGGGGCATCTTCCTCGCAAGGCTTCTTCTTCCACATCCTTCCCCAAGGCTAGCGTGGTAGGGGAAGACGACAAGCAGTACACCTGCCGTCGCCACCGACCGAACTCCCTCGCCGCCCCAGGCGACAGCGAGGAGCTCTTTCCCAGCTTCAGCTGCGGAGGAAGGATGAGCCTTCCGACGATGCAGGCTGGAGCTGCGGAACGCGGGGTCAAAATCCACCGGCGAGCAGCGACAGGCAACACGAGGAGCCGGGAGGCTTCCGAGACGGCTGGCGGGTCCCGGTCCCTCAATCAATGGCCCAGAAGTCCGGCACACGCCCCAGCTTGGTGAAGTGCTAGGCGTGCCACCTGACCTATACCTGATCAAGGAGGTGTAGAAGTCGTTGTCAGTTATTTCCTACATGCACAGCCACGTCAAACATTAGTCCGAGCTGCGATCGGCTCTTAACATGACTCCCAAGATCGGCTAGAAGAGCCAATGGAGCCTCTACACTAGGTCGGGCCTGTCTTCGTACCAGGTTGGACCTTCGGGTACCTCTCAGAATTGGGTAAAAGAAGCTGATTGCCCCGTTTAACAGAACGGATCTATTAATATTCAAGCATCTTGTACAAATCCGATAGAAAAGATAAAAGCATGCTCTGTAATTACCAAGCTAATCCAATCTGCGACGGTAAAGGTTTTCATCGTATAACCGGAACATCCTACGCGTGGTTAAGCCTAACGAACATGAAAGATAACAATACACTAACTCAAAACGAGGCCTAAAAGCAACCAACAAGTCGATTCCCAGAACAATCCATCGTTAGATTACCATAAAGCACCAATCATGCAGCCGGAATATTTAACCCGTTTGAAGGGCCTAATCATACGGATATTAAACCAATTCCTTATAGTATAAAGAACTACCATAACAGATTAGATCTACTAAGCAACAGAGCAAGGTGCTGCCCTTGCACCTGAGATCACGTACAAGGGCAGCTAAATGATTACGAACAGCAAGCAGAGCATAGATATACTATTCAAAACCAAAGCAGCATCATAATCGTTTAAGATAACTAGTGTTACTCATCATCAACAATGCTTCAGCACGGGAAACACAAAGATAAACAGATAAACGCAATGCCGCCCCGACCATGCGGAGCATGATCGGAGCAGCATGTCAATTACCTGGAGAGACCCTTGGGAAAGGGGTGGCGATGCGCCGAGAGTTTGTTGTGAATGTTTGATTGCTTGTTTTATTGAATCTCACGATACATATTTATAGTCCGGAGACTTGATCTTTTCTAACTAACCCTATCTGATTATGATACAATCTCTAACTTACTATATTTAAACTATCCTTATTAGATACACGGCCATCCCGGTCCTTGACATGTTCGCACAGAAGCCGATTCGCAGGCCATTACAATGATTTCCTTCAGCCCATGTTGCTCTCGGCCCATCCCTTGGCCCAGTCAAATTATGGCGATAACAGAAGCCAAGACCGCTTGAGGCTTAGACATCCTCCGCGGACGCGCACGGCTACGGGCGGCAACTAGGAGGAGTTGCTACCCGTACCCGGACCTAGCCAGTGGAAGCACTAACACATCCACCGCTAGCGGAAGACACTGCGCCCCCAGTCATCCAGGACGACTAGGGAAGCAGCATCGACCGATAGCTAGGGACGGTGACCCACCTACGCATCCGCTCCCCTCGATCATCCGAGCATGACGCTTGGGGGACCGAGCATGGGAAAGGCCAGGGCGCACGACGTCGCCTGCCTGCTATCCCCTGCTGCTCGTAAGCGTTCTTCTAGCACCAGATGTCGGAGGAACCGCCGGCCCCATCAGGAGGACGGACTCAGGCTAGGAGCAACTCCATTATACAAGGAAAAACTCGCTTGCAACTCAAGCTCAGGATGAGTTTGAAAAATAAGGTCCCAAGGGCCTCCATTTATGGCCGCTCGGGCGTCCTTGTACCCCATAGGCTAGCTTAGTCGCGCGGCGCGCCGCTCCGCCTCAAAAGGATGGAATCCTTCACGGGGGAAACAGGGAGGAATCCCTCCGTGGCGGACCGACGTGACGGGTCGAGCAAGCCTCGATATTCCGCGCTAAAGACAGGCGGCTAGCGCCGCTGTGGTGCACTTATTACGCGGTCAGACTGAGGCAACCCCGACTGACTCGCGGACACAAGGGGAGCCTCTCGTATACCGTGTCTCCCCGCAGCCGAGATGGTGCGATGCGACTTCTCACTCAAAGCAAAAACACAGCACAACAGGAATAGTACCTTCACGATTAAACAAATCGCGAAGCCGCTCGGGGGCCTCTGACGGGTCTAGGGACTCGGGGTCCCCAGTGGGCCCACTTCCTGCTGATCAGCCCAAGGAAGCGCTAGGAACAAGCGTACACCCGCATGGGCAGCAACTCCATCCAGACCGCCTCGGCCTATAACCTCATCTAACAGCTCGGTCGGGATCGCCTGAGCCCATATCCCCAGCTGGAACGCGATTGGAGGCCGAGGCCGTACCGCAGCTCCGACTGAGGGCTCCGACTGGGCTCCGTCTTACATGTGCCAACCTCCCCGACTGGAACAGCCGGTCGGACTGCCAACCCTCGCATACTCACGGGTCCCAAGAGCAAAGGCGGAGGATAAGTATGAGCCCAGGAGTCAACTTATCGTACAAGGCCAACCACTCCTGTCACAAGGGTCGTAGTCCACGATGATGGCAGACTTGAATGGTGGTCACCGGAAAGCTCCAACTGACAGGGTTGGCAGCCCCAACTGACAGGGTTGAGGAACTGATCGGTGAAGCGAGGAACTCTCTCTCTCCCGCTTTCTCTGTCACCTTTCTTCTACCTTTAGATACCCTGTAATGGGGACCCCCTTGTCTACCCTTGTCTATAAAAGGGAAGGTTCCCCGTAGGACGAAAGGAGGGGATCTGATTCGATCCGACTAGAGCAATCTCCCACTCGAAAGCTTGTAACTCCCAAACTCTCTTGACCACCTGGGCTCAAGCAATACAAGCGACCGACCCCTGACTGGATGTAGGGCACTTTACCTGAACCAGTATAAATCTTGAGTCATTGTGTGTTAGACCATATCCGATCACAACGCATGGTATACTCGTTCGAGTAGGTTTAACTATTGATCATTTCCGGAACCCACAGAATGACATATATGCACACTTCTGCTTTACAGTATGGAACTGTGAAGCACACCAATAGTGCTTAGTTCCTTCCTGGATATAAAAAAATTCCAAATGATTGTGCATGGTACGAAGATTGTATACGAAGATTGTATACTAGATTATTAGGGGTAACAGACATAATATGTATGTGATATTGTGAACCTTTAGGTTGGGGTGGGATACAGATGGTCTGATCTAAAGCGACCTGCGACCGATGCAGAAGATCCAGAGTGCCAACCTGAGCTATGTAGCGTATTCACGTGAGGAGACATGCACAGGTGCGTGGGGCTTGTCGTGGCCAGCCATATGCTAACATCATTAGTCATTAGGCATATGGAGTTTTGTGTATAGATCTACCAATGATTCGTACTTTCGTGCAAAGTGTGAATTAATAGGTATGCTGATGAGCCACTCGAATAATTGAACATACCAAGAACACTGCATTAATAGGTAAGGTGGCAAAGTATACTTCCCAGAACATATAAACTATACACATATCATGTACCATTCTTTCTTGTTTATAAGTAAATTATGGCTAGATTCGCTAATAAGAGAGTCCCTATTTAAATGCTTGACGATCAACATACCCAGTACCATATAAGTACGGTGAACTGGCGATAAAATTGTACTTTATAATTGTTACTACTGCAACTTCCTTCTCGAAAACCTAAGAGCTACACTTGATGAAGAATGATGTGATTATATATTCCTACCTGATTAAGGGTCTGAAATATAACCGCCAAAGCATTACAAGCATGTACTCATGTTTATACGTATATCCGTGATCAGTAGAAGATGTACAGAGACAGGGTTCTAATTTTCCCTGCAGCTCGAAGAAAGTAAGCGTAAATAATAGAATACCCTGCAACATACATCTCATTAGGTTCGTTAAAATGAATAAAGCGTCCGTTTCGTTTCAAAAAAAAATGAATCAAGCACCGCAGAGAGCGACATGAACAAATAGGAGACAGTACAACACAACTTAGAAACTGCTGTCAAGAGTCAAGACATGTTATGAAAACACCATTAAGAAAAAAAATTAAACCACTAGAGCCCTTCCGTTTGCAGTTATCGAGGGGGCTGCGTATACACACAAATATTTTGTGTTTATCAATTACTACAAGTGTTGCTAAGAGCTGGTAGGAAAAAACAATGCAGAAATAAGAAAGGGAATCTAGGCGAAAAGAGAACCTGGTCCATACCAATCGAGGGAGCAACATCCCATTGAAATTTACATATTAAATTAAACAGCACTGTCCTTGAAAATTGAAAGATGGTTCCACCTTCCAACAAGCTCATTCATGGACTCCATTGTATAATCAAGGAGTCGCCAGTGTGTTTTCAATTACATGTGGAATTGCGATCCTAGATTCGCGCGAGAGGTGATGGTGACTGTTTAATTTGTACAACTTGATCCAATCCATAATGAACTATTTTTAAATTTTAATATATAGAATTTGTATATTAGGTGGACCATACACCAGTGGAAGAGAGATTCCAAATTATTTGCATAGTGATATGACAGAACTGCAAGAAGTCACCAGAAAAAGCAAAAAGTTCGACATAGATAAGATTTTAATACAATCATATATGCAGGCCGGACTCTTGGAATCTGAGGATACCAACACGTGAAAATAAGTCAATAGTAACATGCAACTTGGTAGTTACAGGCATCTTGCTTATCACTCGGGATGCAACCTAATGACATGTCAAAAGTGAAGGGTCATCTCCTGTCACTAATGATTCAAAGACCAGCAAGCGACAAATGATATCATTATTAGGCATCACAAATGACATGGCATGGCTCTTCACACATCACTAATGAGAGTCAGTAGTAATATGTACCATTAAAAAAAGGCTTGGAACTTTTGGCTAAGCCATTATATGGTGTCAGGCTGCCTTCCTGTACCCATCAACTTTCTCAAAGTCAATAGTGATGGATTTTATTATATTTAGTCTTCAATTAGTATTTTACCACCATGCCCACTGAGAGATACTCCCGAAGTGGTGAGTTTGTAGGTAGGAAGTCGTCTAGATCAGGAATTCGAAAGTGCAAGAAACATAAAGTTTAGATAAGTTTGGGCCGCCGAGAGCGTAATACCCTACGTCCTTGCCTTAGGTGTTGATCGGCGTGATCTTGTTTGGAGGAGGTCTCTGCCCGTCCTTATATAGTTTGGGGGGACAGGGTTATATGAAAATCCTAATCACATACGAGCTGAGGAGTCCTACCCGAGTACTTTTTCGGTAGTTTCCTTCTGTTCCAACTAGTTCTACTACGGTACGAGTAGTTCTACTAGAATACGAGTAGTTACAACTGATGTAGGGCGTGGGCTATATCCCATCCCTTATCCTAGAATATGTACACCATGTGCGCAGTTTCGTGGCTCCAAGTCTGACAAGCCCCCGATCCCTTCGTTGTCGAGTACTACAGTCTTCCGAGTACTTCTGAAGGCGTCTTCGAGTTCTCCCGAACTCCATCTTAAAAGTGTCTTCCGAGTACTTCCTTAGCTGCATCGAGGCTGTGAGGTGCTCATGCCCCGAGTAGTTGCCAAGTCTTCTTTTATATGGGGTGCGATTAAACTCGCACTCCATATGGAGTAGCCCCTGAGTTTTAGGTTGAATCAAAGAATCAAGCCGAGGGTCAAATTAGCCTTGAATCTTCTATCCTTATCTTTCAAAAGATTTGAAAGATAAGTTGCTGATGACATGTGTCCCGTAGCCCTCGAGTCTTGAATCCAAATCCCCAAGGTTTTGGTAAAAAGGATAAAAAAATCATGGCATACAATATATGACGGTAAGAATTTGATAGTTAAGATGTGAAATTTGGTTCAGAAATTCAAAAATCGCTTTTTCAGAATAAATTCCTTAAAAAATAGTTAAACAAATAACTTCTCCAAAAAGCGCCCTAAATTGCTGCTCAAATCAAACACTTATTTCGGGATAAAATCCCTGAAATAATGGTTAAACAATTATCGTCCCGAGATAAATCTTCAAAAGCCTCTTAAATCGGGTTCTTCTATGAATATTCCGAGTAGTTTTGCAGCGTCCAGCCTCCAAGCGTGAGAGCTTGAACGATCCGTCGAAAACACGTTGAGTGCCCTGCCCTCGAGCATGGGAGCTAGAGGAGTTGAGGTTGCTTACAGTGCGTAAAACTAGTCGGAAACTAGTAAACACATTATTATGAGAGCGGTGCCCCTTTATTAAACTACTCGTAGTACTAGTCGAGCACTAGTAAACGGAGTAGTACTGGAAATATAGGAGCGAGTCCTCTTAATTAAACTACACGTAGTACTAGTTGAGAACTAGTAAACGGAGTAGTATTTGAAGTGTGGGAGCGAATCCCCTTCAGTAAACTACGCGTAATACTAGTCGAGAACTAGTAAACAGAGTAGTACTCGAAGTGTGGGAGCGAAGCTCCTTCAGTAAACTACACGTAGTACTAGTCGAGAACTAGTAAACTGAGTAGTACTGGAAGTATGGGAGCGAGTCCCCTTCAGTAAACTACATGTAATACTAGTCGAAAACTAGTAAACGGACTAGTACTCGAAGTGTGGGAGCGAAACCCCTTCAGTAAACTACTCGTAGTGCTAGTCGAGAACTAGTAAACGGAGTTGTACTAGAAGTATGGGAGCGATGCCCCTTCAGCAATCTTCACATAGTACTAGTCAAGAACTAGTAAACAGAGTGTTACTGGAAGTATGGGAGCGAGTCCCCTTCAGTAAACTACACGTAGTACTAGTCGAGAACTAGTAAATGAAGTAGTACTGGAAGTATGTGAGCGAGTCTCCTTCAGTAAACTACATATAGTACTAGTTGAGAACTAGTAAACGGAGTAATTAGAAGTATGGGAGCGATGCCCCTTCAGTAAACTACACTAGTACTAGTCGAGAACTAGTAAACGGAGTTATACTAGAAGTATGAGAGCGAAACCCCTTCAATAAACTATACTAGTACTAGTCAAGAACTAATAAATGGAGTAGTATTGGAAGTATGGGAGTGATGCCCCTTCAGTAAACTACGCTGCGCTGCAACTGACAACTTCGGATACAAGTTAGCTAAGGGTGAAAACGACGTAGGTGCTCGATATTCCAGGAGTTTGGGACGTGCTGGCCATCAGGGTACTGTAAGTGATACGACCCTAGTGCTGTAACCTTGAGCACGTTGAAGGGTCCCTCCCATAACGAATTAAGCTTGTGCAGCCCGGTCTCGTCCTGGATGTGGTGAAGGACCATATCTCCAATGGTTGTGGTAACGACATACGCCTTGTAAGTAGAGGGATGACTGGAGCAAAACATTGCATCTGACTTCTTCTCCTAAATCAAGTTCGAGATGTCTTGCATCATCAGCCTCGCCTTCATCATACATCTCCAATCGAGGAGATTGCCACATGACATCAGCCGATAGTATAGCTTTGGACCCATAGACGAGAAAGAAAGGTGACTGTTCTGTGGCCTTGCTTGGTCGTGTGTGAAGCCCCCAGACTACTGATGAGATCTAATTGATCCATTTGCCTCCCTTTTTGCTGGTCTCGTCGTAGAGTCTCTTCTTCAGACCATCCAGGATCATGTCGTTCGCGCGCTCAACCTAACCGTTGGCCCGTATGTGAGCTACTTAAACATACTTGACCTCGATGGCGCTACGCTAGGAGAAATCCTAAAACTAATGCAAGTGGAAATTGGATCCCAGATCCATGATGATAGTGTTGTGGAAGCCGAATCGGTGCAAGATATCACAGATGAAGCTAACCACTCGATCTGCAGAGATTTTTGTAATTGTCTTGTACTCGATCCACTTCATGAACTTGTCGATGGCTACCAACATGTGAGTAAAACCACCTAGTGCAGTTGTCAAAGGCCCTATCATGTCTAGCCCCCAGCATGCAAATGGCCATAAAGGTGGTATGGTAATAAGGTTGTGGAACGGGATGTGGTGTTGCTTGCTAAAAAACTGGCAGTTTGTACACCGACGAACGAGTGCTTCTGCATCTGCCAAAGTAGTCGGCCAGTAGAACACGGATCTAAAAGTTTTCCCGATTAGCGTGCGAGAAGCCGCATGGTTTCCGCACGCGCCTTCGTGAATCTCCTAGAGTATTTCTCCGCCTTCCTCCGTGCGAACACACTTCATGAGTATGTCTGATGCTAATTCATGCTTGTATAAGTTGTCCTTGACTAGAACGCACCCTTTGTTGCGTCTTAGGATGCGTGTGGCCTCAACGCTTTTGGTTTGACGCCGGGAGGTAGTTTGTGCTCCTTGATGAAGTCGAGAAAAGTCACCCGCTAGTCGACCTCGATCATCAAGACCTCTCGGTCGTGTTCAATCGGACCCTGAGCGATGGTGCTTTGATCTGTTATCTTGATGGATGAGTGATGCAACTCGTGGATGAAAACTCCTGGTGGGACATTAGCTCGATCGGAACCTAGTTTCGAGAGCACATCCGCTCCCACATTGTTGTCGCGGATCACATGATGAATTTCTAGCCCCGAGAACTTGTTCTCGAGCTTGCGTATTTCCAGGACGTATGTGTTCATGGTGTCCTTGTTGATATCCCACTCTTTGTTGACTTGTTGGATCACTAGCAAGGAGTCGCCATAAACAAGTAGTCGCTTGATGCCCAAAGAGACTGCCACGCGTAGCCTGTGTAGTAGTGCCTCGTACTCGGCTTGGTTGTTCGAGACCTCAAATATTATTTGGAATACATATTTGAGTTGTTCTCCTATTGGACTGATGAAGAGTACTCCTGCGCCACCGCCTCTGAGCTTGAGTGAGCCATCGAAGTACATCACCCAATGCTCTAGCAAGTTGGCTGGGGCTTCCACTTGGTTTTCTCGCCATTCTACCATGAAGTCGACTAGTGCCTGTGACTTGATGGCCGTTCATGGCTTCAAGTCAAGAGTAAGAGCCTCCAGTTCCACTGCCCACTTGGAGATGCGCCCAGTGGCATCCTGATTGTGGAAAATATCCACCAATAGGAAATCAGTGACCACCAAGATGTTGTGTGCGTTGTAATAGTGGCGAAGCTTCCTGGAGGTGATGAGTATAGCGTAGAGTAGTTTCTAAATTATCAGGTAGCGAACCTTAGATTCAGAAAGAACTACGCTGACAAAGTAGACCGGCCATTGCACACCGAAGGTATGGCCTTCCTCCTGGCGTTCCACCATGATTGCTGTGCTGATGACGTGAGTAGTCGCGATGATGTAGAATAATAGGTTCTCGCCCGGTTGTGGAACTGTCAAGATGGGGAGTGACTATAGATGGTGCTTGAGACTTTCTAGCGCTTGCTTTGCCTTCTCGGTCCACTGGAACTTGTCATGTCGTTTGAGCAATTTGAAGAAGGATAATCCCTGTTCTCCAAGTCGCGAGATAAATCTATTTAGAGCCGCCATACAGCCTGTGAGCTTCTGGGCATCCTTGATCGTCTGTGGGGCATCCATGTCTGTAATGGCGGTGATCTTCTCCGGGTTCGCTTCAATTCCTCGGTGACTAACGATGAAACCGAGTAGTTTCCCTTGTGGCACGCCGAAGATGCACTTGGTTGGGTTGAGCTTCCACCAAAACTTGCATAAGCCGTTGAAGGTTTCCTCGAGATCAGGGATGAACTCGTCATGGACTCTGGTCTTGATGACCACGTCGTCCACGTAGGCTTCAACCCGAAGGATATAGTTGTGTAGGCATATGCTCCAAAAGGGGTGATGAATGCTGTCTTGATCTAATCTTCTTCCTTGAGAGCAATTTGATGGTAACCCGAGTAGCAATCAAGGAAAGAAAGCAGGACGCAGCCAGCTGTAGAGTCAATGACTTGGTCGATGCGTGGGAGCGTGAAGGGATCCTTCGGGCAGTGTTTGTTGAGATTAGTTTAATCCATACACAACCTCCATTCATTATTATTCTTTTTCAAAACTAGTACAGGGTTGGCTAACCACTCGGGGTAGTAGACTTCTTTAATGAAACTAGCCGCGAGTAGTTTTGCTAACTCCTTCTTGATGGCCTCCCTCTTGTCTGGGGTGAAGCGTCGTAGTCGTTGCTTCTGCGGAGTGGCTTTGGGGTCGACTTTTAGGTAGTGCTCGATCAACTCCTTGGGCACTCCCGGCATATCCGCTGGTTTCCATGCGAATATGTCATGGTTGGCCCTAAGGAAGCTGATAAGCGCGCTTTCCTATTTGTCGTTCAAGCCGCCTCCAATCAAAGTAGTCTTGGACGAGTCATCTTCTTGCAGCTGGATGGCCTTGATGCCGACGTCGTTGGGTTGGGTTTTACCCTAGACTGGCTAGGCCTCTAATTGGAGGTCTCCATCTCTGAGTCGGTGAGCTTTTGCGCGGCCGCGAAGACATCCACAGAAGGTTCTGGCATGCATGATGTCGCGGCGTACTCGGTCGCCTCTTGGTCGTAGTCGTACAACTTCTTCAAGTCGCTACGGAACATGAGTACACCCGTCTTGCCTGGCATCTTGAGTAGTAAGTAGATGTAGTAAGGCACGGCCATGAATTTGGCCAAAGCAGGTCTGCTGGGGATGGCATGGTATGACAACTCGAAGTCAGCTAGCTCGAACTTGATGTACTCCATGCGGTAGTTGTCTTTCATCCTGAAGGTGACTGGCAGGACCACTGAACTGAGTGGTGTAGCCGCGTTTCCTAGGATAATGTTGTAGAACGGAGCTCTACTAGTGGTAAGCATCTTGGAGATATCCAGCCCCATCTTCTTCAACGTACTCGCAAAGAGCAGGTTAAGGCCGCTCTCGCCGTCGATGAGTACTCGAGTCAACTGTGAGTCCTCCACGACAGGATCTAGGATGAGTGGGAATTTTCCAAGCTCGGAGAAGCTGGTCCACTGGTCGTCCCTAGAGAAGGAGATCGGGACCTCGTTGTGTCTCAGAGGTTTCTGTATGGCGGGCTTGACAGAGAGGATTTCACGCAGGGTCAGCTTTTGCGCGTGCTTCGAGGGAAGCCACCATCTTCGCCGAAGATGACGTTGATGACATTCTTCAGGTCTTGGAAGTGTTGAGCTCCCGACTTGTCACCCTCGTCATCGTCCTCCTGATCCTTCCGCTTTCCATCTTGAGGAAAGAGTGGAGCGTTGAGTGACATGCAGAGGCTGACACACTCGAAGAGCGTATGCTGTGACTTCGAGTGCATCAGGCATCATTTGTGCAGGACTTTCTCAAACTGTGCTTGATTACTCCCCGACTTCTTGCCCCGCGGATTGCGCTCAACAGCCGCGACTTATTGGTCTGGCTTGCGTTTTTGGGGATTCCTCGAGTTGTTTCGCTGGCCCTTGTCAAAATGCTTGTTGTTGTTGCCTTGCTTGTCATTGTTGTGCTTGGGGAAATGATCATTCTCCTTGTCCTCCCGGTCAGCCCACCGTGCCATCATGTCGTGCAGTTTCATGGTAGTAGTCGGATGATTGCATCCAGAGTCGTGGTAGGTGTGCTTCGAGAAGAGGATGTTCTAGAAGCAGTGGACGATGTCCTCATCAGTGATGTTGGTGATGGTGGCTCGTATCTCGAAGAAACACCGGTGTAGGACCTTAGGGTCTCGTTCAACTCCTGCTTAACCTGGGATAAATCATGATGAGTACCTGCTCGGATCATGGATCCCTAGAAGTTGTCGATGAAAGCCCTCTTGAGATCCTCCTAGGAGTCTATGGAGTTTGGTTTAAGGCTTTCGAGCCAAGTGAGGGGCGCGGATTCCAAGGCTATCGGGAAGTACAGTGCTTTGGTGGAGTTGGATCCCCCCGAGACCTCGATGGCGACGGAGTAGCAACGAATCCACTAGCGCGGGTCTTACTTGCCATCGTACTTAGGGATGCCAACTGGTTTAAAATCCTTGGGGTAGGATTTCTTAGTGATGTTGGAGGTGAAAGCGGGGAAGCAATCACTATCGTCGGTATCTTGATATCTGTCAGGTCGGCCCCTTCTCCTTGCCTTGATAATGCGCCGCGCGTCGCAACCATCTTTGATCTTCTGCCTTAGATCAATCGTAGGAGCGTTTAGAAGGCTGGCCTCGGGTGGAATTTCACCTTGAGGCCTTGGGTCGTGCCGGCTGCGGGGTGGGCACATCGGTTGTTGCACCTGTTGTTCAATGTTGCCATGCGCGAACTGCTGGCCTTAGCGTTTGTCGTGGCCAACTAGATTGTGCTGATTGCACTAGCGATTGTTGTTCCCCTGAGATCCAAAACCTCCTCCAGGGGTGCGACTGACCTGCACAGAATCACCATGGCGCTCAGGTCTCGAGAGCGTGTTCCAAGTTGAGGACATTCGGTGTTGCCCAATGAGTTGCACGAGCGCGCGCTGGGTTAGGTATTGCAGCCTTTGTATCTGGGGGGTTTGGTGGTAGTTATTGAGCTAGGAGCGCTGCTTCTGCAATTGCACCGATCGAGGTGCGATACTCCCGATCTTCAACTGCTACGAAAGCGTTGTTGAGGTTTCTCTAGTACAGTTGGTTGCGTGCGCAGTTTTTCATGTTCCGATTGCGCATGGCACGCTTGGCGTTCTTCAACCGCCGGGTCCTTTTGTACTCCTCATTCTCGTCCTTAGGGGTGTCCGCTGTACGTTCATCAGCAGATACATCCGCGAGTAGTTTCGCATCATACTTAGGATCCGGCTCGTCGTCATCCGTATTGCGAAGAGAAGCCATGTAGACTTGACAATCCGGCGAGCTCTCAGCCGTGTGGCTGTACTTGTCCTCTCCCTCTTCAGAGATGCGAGAGAGGGGTATGCTTTCCTGAAAAGGCAGTTCCTGCGTGAAGGCCACAAGGTGGGAGTTGTATTCGAGTAGCTCAGAGGGCTCTATGCCCTTCCAGTACACGAGCCGACCTTGCGGCATAGACGTTGTGATCAAACCCAAGTGGCTACCTGAAAAAGATTCGGGGTCGTCATCTGAGTCCGAGTAGTTGTCGAAAATAGGGGCCTCCCGACAAGCAGTGTCTCCCTCATCTCCAAGCTTGAGTAGACGATCTAAGTCCTCCTCCAAGTCAGAGAGGGACTCAGACCGTGCGTCCTCCTCGTTGACCGAAGCGGCATTGCGTGAGTTCGATCCGAGAAGTCCTGGTGCAGCACAAGTTGAAATCGCATCGAAAATGGACATCCTCTCAATCTCTCCAGCGAGACTGGGGAGCAGCAACTCGTTGAGGTTGTCGACGAACTTGTCGGGGTTGCTGCATCTACTTATTGCAAAGGCTTCTGGCTTCCTGGAGTCAGCTAGGTGGCCGTTGAAACCACCCGAGCCGTTGGTGACGCAGATCCAGAAGCCGAAAACGAATGTTGTGCCCTCATCGAGGACAGTGCTGCTGAAGCTGAAAGATGCCATCGAGTTCTCCGGTGGATGCTCGATGAACACCCCTACCTGGCGCGCCAGCTGTTGGTATTTTATTGCCACGCCCACTGAGGGATACCCTAGAGGTAGTGAGTTTGTAGGTAGGGTGTCGCTAAGGGATCCCGGTCCGAAGGTGCAAGGAACACAAAGTTTAGTCAGGTTCGGACCGTCGAGAGCGTAATACCCTACGTCCTCTGTGTGGCTTATATTGCCTTAGGTGTTGATCGTGGTGATCTTGTTTGGAGGGGTCCCTGCCCGTCCTTATATAGTTTGGGGGACAGGATTACATGGAAATTCTAACCGGATACGAGCTCAGGAGTTCTACCCGTGTACTTTTCAGATAGTTTCCTCCTGTTCCGACTAGTTCTACTACGGTACGAGTAGTTCTATTATAGTACTAATAGTTACAAATGTAGAGTGTGAGCCATATCCCATCCCTTATTATAGAATATGTACACCATGTGCACAGTCCCGTGATTCCGAGGGTGACATCTTCTACCTCCAAAACAAGGAAGAAGAGAGCCGCCAAATTAAAAGAATGCCAAAAAGGAGCATATGATGCAATAAAACTGTGACATCGTGGACAACAAACTTTCTTGGCACAATTGCCTTCCTCAACGACTTCAACCAGTGCATGAACAACCTCGTGTGGAGAACCTTTGGCTGCCTCTCCGTGGGATACCGGCCGGACACTGCCTTGGAGATGTGGTCGCACTAAGCATTGAAATCGATGACAAATGAAGAACGGTTGCCTCTCATTCAAGAACGTGTGATGCCGGTTAAGGACAAAGGAGAGCAGAAGGATCTTTAGGCTATTCACAATGGGAGTTTCATGAGGTGTTTCATGGTATTAATTAGCCTGCCACATCAGCAATTTGGATGACATGTCACATCATTTAAGAAGTAAGAGTTTCATGGAGTTTCACGAGGATGAAATTATGTTAACCCATTTCCAAGAACTTGGAAACCGTGTGAAACCTACATTGAGAGTGTTTTGTTTCATCTTCACACAATTGAGTAAATCCTATTGGTTATTTATTTGCAGCATTTAAGTAGTATGTTGGCGTATGAAATAGTGAGATGAAACTCTCTCTATTGAAAGAGGGTGTTTCATCCTTCTACAAAGTTGATGTGGCATTCTTGAAAACATGGACATGAAACTCCATTGTGATTAGCGTTGCTTCTTGCAGTTGGAAAACAAGTTTGCGGTTGGGCTAACTAGATAATTAAATGAGTTTGAGCCCAACTCAGTGGCGGACCTACATGTGGTGGGCCGTGTGGGCCTTGGCCCACCGTGAAATATTGGTCCAGGACCAATTAGCCTCCATAATTTGGCCGGCGACTAATTTCATCTGCCATTTTTGCGTCGATACAAATTCCTGTACGTGGAAAGAGCCGCCGCCGCCGCCCCTTCGTGTTCCCGGGTCGCAGCGCTTGCAGTTTGCACAAACTACAATTCGTCAGTTCCACCAAGATTGAGACACGGCAGCTGCAGTTCTGCACGGAGGCCAGAGGGTGGGCGTGAGGGCGTCTCGCGTCCAGTTACGATCAGGCGAGCAGCGTCTTCTTCAACTATTTTTGGGTTGTAAGTTACATTACGCATATTTCAGACTTGTTTAATTTAAGATGTTTGTAAGATATTTTTTTGTTTCATCATATTGTGTTTGGTAAATTTTTACTTGTATATTGGCATATTATATTTATAGTGTTTGAAAAAAAATTATTAAGTTGGACCACCCAAATCTAAAATCTTAGCTACGCCACTGGCCCAACTGGAAAGCAACTCGTCCATTATTCCGTGGCGAGTTATTCCTATCGGCGAGAAAAATCCTGATGAGGGAAGTAGATCATATCGGCTTTAAAGGCCGAGCGGCAGTACCCAGGGCCAAGGGTAGTAGCGAGAGCGCCGGCACAGAAAATATATACATGTGCCAGTTCTAAATGTCATCTGACACCTATCAACCTGTGCCAATAATGTCTGTCTTGGCTTGTTAAAAATTATACCAAGATGAGCGAGTAAAATGCAAGACCGGAATGAGCGGAGCCAAGTTGTGAACTATGAGCTTTCCGTGCACCCTACATGTTATCATCACCTCCTTCCGGGGGTCATTGATGATCTTGCCCGCCTTAGAAATAGATTTGTTTTTACAAATAGTTCCAGATAAATAAATTCATAATTTTTTATATAATCTTGGATGAAGATAAACTTTAAATAAAAACTAATATGTTCTTATTCACTCCAGTTTACTCTATGCATGGTTTCTCTTGTGGGTTCTTGCAATAAGTATCTCTTTCATTGTAGCAACACATATCTTTATTTTTTATTGATATCTTTACCGTTTATATTCATTTTACTGCAATAAAAAACTTCCCTTAGAGCATCCTCTGATTTGTCCTTATTGTTAAGACATTAATTATTGCAAATACACTTCTTTTGGCATCTTAAAACGTGTAGAAAATGCTAACACCAGTTTATCTAGAGTCATTTCTTGAGTCACATTTAGTTTGGCCTTATCTCTAGAGACTTAATTTGAGTCATTATTTTTAATGTTCTAGAAACAGTATATAGATCTTTCACTGAAGTAGGGAATTAAACGTATGCATAAGCACGAATTGATGAGAGTTTTTTTAATAAGGGATGAAACTGGCCTTTTATGTCCACATGGTGGATATATACAGCTAAGGTTTACAGGAGCTCTTAGACTCTAAACCTCAAAATAAGGGGTTAAAAAATACAAGAAAACTCTAAAATAAGAAAAGAAAACTAAAAGACTAAACTTCAATCTTTTTCTTCGTTCACGTTTCAATCTTGCAATATCTTTATGCTGCACCAATCTAGCACATATGTCTCGTTTGCTTAGAAACTTGATGTCTGAATCGTTGTTGCTTGCCAAACCTTTTCACGTAGAAGCCACCTAAATAAACTGCGCCGAGGCAATGAATTTAGGTACGCAAAACCTCTAGGGTGACGCCTCCAAGTAGAACACGACATTGATGATGCCATCGTCGCCCATCTGACAGACGAGAGTTAGGTTTTCACTCAGAGGACTGCTAACTTTTGCAGAAAGCACTATAATAGTGCCTTAAGGGAGGAAAGCGACGCTCAAACAGCACCGCGGTATTGACCTGACACAACATTCAGGTAGAGCTTTCGCTCAAACCTCCTGCATAAAAATATCATGGCCACCACGAGCAGGTAAGCCATCCGCCGGCCATCGTAGTTCCACAAGCTGATATGAGTCAGGGAGGGGTGAAGGCTTGAAGCAGGCCGCAAGCCTTCCCCCTGGCCACCACACAAAGAGGAGCTCATTGACGTGCGTCCTCTCCGACGACGAGGAGAAGATGGACTCCTTGTGCCCGGAAAGCGTAGATCCGGGGACCGCAGATCCGGTGCCCGGCAGCTGGAGGCTCTTGCGACCACGACAGACACCACCACTATGCTAGAAAAGCACATTAGTGACGCGTCTAGATAGTTATTAGCGACACAGAAAAATACGTTACTTATATTGCATCTGTGATGTGAACATATAAGTGATGATAACCATTCACCAGCGACGTGTGTAGCCAAAACGCGTCACTGATGACCATTCATCAGCGATGTGTGTAGCCAAGACGCGTCACTAATAACCATTCAGCAGCGGCGACATGTGTAGCCTAAACGAGTCACTGATGACCATTCAACAATGACGTGTGTAGCCAAAACGTGTCATAGATGACTATTTCAAAAAGCAAAAAAGAATCTACAATGATCCATATACATCTACCATGATCGAATATATACACATCAGAGATATTTAGCTATTTCAACAATCAATTCTTTAACTTATACTACAAAATCTGTTATCAACCATGGACCATTATTTACAAGTAGAGACATAAGATACACATGCCTTAGTGAGTTCAAAGACAAGTAATCACTTAATAATCCTACAAGAGTAAAACCTTGTGTTTCCTCATCATCAAAGAGCTCGATCAAGAAAGATAGCATCTGTCCTTGTAACATTGAGTGAAAAAATAATAGAACATAACCAGGTGTTGACAACATTTTTTGGCATAAGTCTGGTTTAAGATGAAGCAAAGGAGATAACTGATAGAAGTGGGCTGATGTTGAAACGGAGTTGGCCAATTGACCAATGAGGCGTCGCAGCCGATGGAGTGGAATTCATGCTGATAAGATTACGTCAGCAAAAGGTTATATATAGAGTCCGAGCCTTGTACAAGTCATTCTATTTTAGAAAGTTTGTTTTCTTTTTAGTCAAGTCATATGATGTCGTGATCGACTAGGGTTTGTTAGTTCGGACTACAAATATTGGCCTACGGGCTTGTAAAAAAAGAGAATCACACAATCAATACAACAAACCCTTTTCTTCATTATCGGCGACTTCGCCAAACCTTAGTTTTGTAGGTTTTTTTCCTTTTAGATGAGTTCTTCCGGTAGCAGGGCTGCATCGCTTCGATCTCCAGCTCGCTGGTAAGTTCCGTGTTTATCAAGCAAATTAGATCTTTGATTGATAGCGCATCGCTTCCTTCTCGATCTATTTACTCACCAGTTATCTATATTTGCTATACTTTGCAAGGTTGATTCGCTTAATCGTGTGAAGTCTAGTTTTTATCACAAGTTATCCAGCTTAGATCTTAGACTTTTTATCGGCTGCAGTTACGCTTTATTGTTTTAAGTTACCACACAGAATATAGCCGATTAGATCTGAATCTAAGTATTGTTCGTGAAATAGAACTGAGTAATCAGTATTGCATCTCATAGTAGAATCAGCTATATTTAGCCGATTTCTTATTATATCTGTATGGAGCTTCTAGCCAATACTCCTTTGGAATGGTTCAGAAATCCAGTCGATGCATTCTAGTATTTGATGTTGCCTTATTCCTTATCAATTACAGGTCAAATTGACTGGCACGCCTAGCACCTACGCGAAACTAATTGGAGCCTGCGCTGGAGTGAAGCAAATCTCCCAGGTCCTCGTGTGTGGCCACGCAAGAAGCCGATCGCCGGTTTTTTGCATCAACACGCTTTTAGCACGCCCGGTGGGACAATACAACAACTTCACCGTGACCATCCAGAAGCCATTTGAGGTGGACAATGATAACAAACTCAAGGTCACCGAGGGAGATCTCAACGTCACCCAGAACCAGCAGTTGGAGGAGCCAATAGATGGTGACAAGCAGGCCTGCCTTGGAGCCTTCATTATCACCGAAAGAGGAGAGGCCATACAAAAAGCTGCCCTCCCAAAGCTGCAAGAAATCACAGTCATCGAAGATTTGGCCAAGTTCCAAGAGATGTTCGATCAAGCTATGCATCATGCAATGATTCAACCAGTCGAACGTCCTGATGAATTTGATTCAGAATGCCGTCAGGGAAACTATGGCCGACAGTATGCAGATGGGCTATAAAGGACCGTGCTATTCTCAACCGGAATCATCAGCTGCAGCAGGAGGCGCTGCTGTGTTAGGCGTTGGCATACAACCACAACTCAACACGGCACAGACTGGTGCTCGAGGATATCCGATGCTGCCTTATCTGCTCCAGCCACAGGCGCATCAGCCGATGGTGACTCCTATCCCGACAGCCCCGGTGTTCACTCCTACCTCATCGTTGAAGGTGTCATCGGCACATGGAGGCTTCTTCAGCACCCCGAATGGTTGCGTCCCCAATACATCTTTAGGGATGCCTCCTGAATATATGATCTTTGCTAGCACAGAGGTGCCTGTCCAGACTCAAAATGCTACAGGTGCAGGGGGATCAGCTCAGGGCGTGTCGTTCATGCCTCTGGGGTCGCAGCCACCAATACCATTCACCCAGCCACTGACTTTTCATAGCAGCCAAGTGGCCCCTAGATGCATACATCGGCTACTCAGCCGATGATCTCGTATCAGCAACAGGCTGAAGGTTATCAAATAGGTGCATCGGCTCCGCAGCCAATGGCCAATCCTCTAATGCAACACATTAGTCAGCCACAGGTGATGGCTCACCAGCATGTTGCTTATAAGCCTCAGTCTCCGATTCAACAATCACACTAGGCAGTACAGCAACAAATGTCTTCCAGAGCATTGATTGGGCCAGCCAGATAGCCGATGTGATGAAGAGTTAGTTCGGCTTAAAGCCTAAGGAGCCAACTTACATGTATCGCAGGTCCTATCATGAGGCCTGCGATCAAGTTGCCATGCCTCATCGGTACAGGGTGCCGGAATTTACCAAATTCTTTGGACAGGACAATGTAACAACAATCGAACATATCAGTCAATTCTTAGTCCAGTGTGGGGAAGCTTCTAGGAATGACGCTTTAAAAATTCATTTGTTCCCGTTGTCTCTTTCTGGATCGGCCTTTGCCTGGTTTTCTTCTCTTCCAGTAAATTCCATTATCACATGGGCCGATCTTGAAAAGCAATTCCACAAATACTTCTTCACTGGTATTTGCAAGATGAAGCTTACGGATCTAACGGCCGTAAAACAGAGGAATGATGAACCACACCCCAATTTCATTCAGAGATTCAGGGACATCAGAAGTCGATGCTACAGCTTATCTCTTAGCGATAGCCAGTTAGCTAGATTGCCTTTTTAAGGACTTTTACCTCACATCAAGGAGATGTTTTTCTCGCAAGAGTTTGACAGCCTGAGTCATCTTGCTAAGAGGCTGTTGAATGTTGAAGTCCTCGTACAAAATCCTAGGGGGAACACCTTTTAGAAGAAAGTTAATAATGTTGAATTCTCTTCTGATTTTGAAGACGAGGCTAAAATCGGCTTGGCAGAGTGGACTAGAAACAAAAAGTCGGTTCCATGCCTGTTCCCCAAGAAGGACATAGAGAAGTATGGGTTCGACGTCACCAAGGCCGATTGGATCTTTGATTTGGTGTTGCGGGAAAGGAAAATCAAGTTGTCTCCTAATCATACGATCCCATCGGCCGAGGAGCTTAAAAATCGTAAGTATTTCAAGTGGCACAATGCTGGGTCCCATGATACCAACGAATGGAAGACCTTCCGTCAACAGATCCAGTCGGCCATTGAGCAAGGAAGGATCAAATTCAAAAATCCTACAAAACCGATGAAGTTAGATGGGCATCCTTTCTTTTTGGCAAATATGGCAGAAATCAATGATCCAGGCAATAAAGGGAAAGCTAAAGTGTTGACTTAAGAATAGGCCAAGCAAGCAGGAGCTAGAGACCCCAAAATGCAGAAATCGGCTGACGAATTCAAGAGTCAAAGCCGATATGACCAAGGGCACAGCTACGGAGGGCCTCGCAAAACTGTCACATCCCAAATGTTATTGAATAAATATCAGCGTCGGCAAGATAGAGAGAGATGTCTGTTGACGGTCCTTAAGTCACAAATTCAACCGTCAACTTCTGCATTATTCCATGACAAATAATCACCAAACTTGGGTAAGGGGTTTAATTTTAATTGGTTCCACAAGTTTTGGTGAATTATGATTTGCAGGCACCCATAAGTGGGAAGAGAGAGAAAGTGTACACAGAACGCAGAAGAATGCACAGAAGATCACACTCTGCGTTACACTTACAAGAAGATCACCTCTCCTTTCTCTTCAACAATGGTTTATGCAACACATCCCTCTAACTCCCTAAGTTCTTGAGTTTAAATGACTTCTTATGTTGATCACTAAAGCTAAACTCATTGAACCTTGCCAAACTCCTCAAGTTGAAAATGCCTTCTGCACTCCATGCGCTTCCATGAATAAATTTGCATACTCTTTATTCCTCGCATTCTTTCTAGCTCTTGTGAACAATTATCTTCATAGGAACGCATGCTATCTAAGTAATTGACTAATGTGATACGATTGCATGAACAGAACCATGATCTTCCTTGCAAAGTACTTGGGATTTCTTTTTACAAAATTAAAAATGCAATAGCTTGCCTCCTCAAATTTATATAAATTCCTACCAAAGCCAAAGTTTGAGCATCATGCAAAACCTTATGATTATGCAGCCTGTCTTTGCATTGAGCTCTATCAAATTCTATGATCCGTGTTAGAAACTTTTCATGCTCTCATGATCAAAATCATGTACACTCCACATATGCATGCCTACTTCCATACTGGGAGTTGCACAAAAAGATGCCATCCATCCACCCATCAATCAAGTAAAACTCCAAGTGAGGTGACCCTCTTCAATTATCTTAGCAAAAAGATGTGGGCTATGCAAAAAGAAGAAAACTAATAATAAAAAAAGAGCCTACTCAAAAGCATGGTTTGGACATATGCGTGTCCAAGAAAAAAATGATGAAGAGAGAAAGATAGCCTACATTCCAAATATCAAAAGCAAAAGAGAGTCATACAAAAAAAGGAGTTCATACACAAAGACCACACACTCGCACATTTTGATCAAGATTGTATGACTTATTTCTCCTTGGATCTCTTCTTTGATTTAGCAACATGAACAAAGCAAGCATGCCTCTTCACTCCTACCCTGAGCTCCACATAAGCCTAACTAGATGACAGGAGAAAAGAAGGCGACAACTTTGCCTGGTGAGGACCTCAAATAAAAAAGAGTGATTTGAGAGAATAATTTGAGGATTAAGGCTATTCTTTTGTTTCAAAATAAAAATCCAAGTTTCTATGCAGGAAGAGCTGAAGTCTGCATTGTTCCATTCTTCAATTACCCAAGAAAGCATGGTAGCCACCCAAAAGTTCACAGAAACTGGAAGAAGCTTGGAATAACTTGTATGCAGGTTACATCCAAGGAGTGGCGCCCACCTTAGTCCTCGCACCTTTACTCGAGGACGAGCAAAGGGGTAAGTGTGGGTGTGTTGTTGATGGTTCTTAAGTCACAAATTCAACCGTCAATTTCCGCATTATTCCCTAACAAATAATCACCAAACTTAGGTAAGGGGTTTAATTTTAATTGGTTCCACAAGTTATTGTGAATTATGATTTGCAGGCACCCATAAGAGGAAAGAGAGAGAAAGTGTACACAGAACGTAGAAGAATGCACAGAAGATCACACTACGCGTTACACTTACAAGAAGGGCGCACAACAAATAAGCCCAAGAGGCCAAGAAACACACCTCCGACCAACCAGAGGATAGCACATGGATTCAAGGCCCCACAAACCAGACCAAACGGGCACGCCAAGGCACAAATTATAGAAGATCAACTCCATGGCCCACCTATCAGCTGTCCAGAGGAAGGCAGGCCCGGGGGAGAGCCATCTGAGTTCGGCTGACCTCCAGGTCGGCCGAACCTGGACGGCATCCCGGCTGCGAGATCTTTAGCGTGGAGTGCCCACTACTCTTTCTCAAGGCGGTGCTCATATGTTTCCATGTATATCTCAGCCCCAATAGGGTATAAAAGAAGGCCTTCCCCCCCTCATTTATACACTCCAAGATACAAGTGAAGAAGAAGAGATGTACATGGACTCCACCTTGGGTCTTGTAGTGTTGGTGTTTTTACCGTCGGCCTACCTAGGGATACCCTAAGGTAGGCGATTATTTGGTGAGGGATCGCCGGATCTGGAACCTGAAGGTGAATGCAAGGACACAAGACACAAATTTAGACAGGTTTGGGCCACTAGAGTAGCGTAATACCCTACGTCCTATTTTGGGGTGTTGTATATTGCGCCCTGCGCTTGGGTGTTGAGTTGCCTGTTGGCTACTCTCTGTTGGTTCTCTGCCTATCTATGTATTCCTGCCCTCCTTTATATATTCCAGGGGATGGGGCTCCTAGTAGGATTACAAGGTAGGAGTCCTAGTAGGATTACAAGGTAGGAGTCCTAATAGGATTACAGTGGAATCCTAGAAGGCATCAGACTTGTTTTTCCTCATGGGTAGCTTTCTTGCGGTACACAGAGGATCTATCCCTGACAAGCCCCCGAGCTCTTCATAGCCAAGTACTGCAAGCATTTCGAGTACTTCTGAAGTAGTCTTCGGCTTCTTTTCAAACTCCATCTTGAAGGTCTTTTTCGAGTACTTCCTTGGTTGCATCGAGGCTATGAGGTGCTCATACCCCAAATAGCTTCAAGTCTTCTTTTGTATAGGGTGTGATGGAAAATCGTTCTCCATATGAAGTAGCCCTCGAGCCTTAGGTTGAATTGAAGAATCAAGCTGAGAGTCAAATTAGTCTTGAATCTTCTTTTCTTATCCTTCGAGTACATTTGAAAAATAAATAGTCGATGACACGTATCCTGCAGCCCCCGAGCCTTGAATCCAAAACCCTTAGGTTCAGAAAAAGGATCCAAGAATCATGGCATTGGTGTTACTCTGAAATCCTGAGAAAAACTCTTCGCCTTCTGCATAGTGAAATTGAGCCTCCTGCTGGTTTATTTAACCGCGCGGTGACTTACGATTTCTTCTGCACTCTCAGTATTCATATGAGTCATCTTCAAGTAGTTTTGCGGTGTCCAGCCCCCGAGCTTACAAGCCAGGAGAGCCGAAGGAGCCATGTCGAGTAGTGTGCATCGCCCAGCCCCCGAGCTTGGGAACTAGTTGAACTGTGATGGCATGCCGTGCTGCCTGGAGGGTTGTTGCCGAAGCTTGATCTGAAAAAAGACAATGCATACATTATGTAGCATAATGCAAAGATACCGAGTAGTACTCAGTAATAATGTGAAGACACCAAAATTTATTCGGTGTAAAAATTACTGTGTCAAGCTCTTTTTTAGGCCATTTAAATCTCCCGAATAGTCCACCCTTTACGTTCACCCGGTCCCAGTTTAGCCTTCGCCCATAGCATGTATAAGTCGCTTAGGTGTTGTATATTGCGCCCTGCACTTGGGTGTTGAGTTGCCTGTTGGCTGCTCTCTGTTGGTTCTTTGCCTATCTAGATATCCCTGCCCTCTTTTATATATTCCAGGGGACAGGGTTTCTAGTAGGATTACAAGGTAGGAGTCCTAGTAGGATTACAAGGTATGAGTCCTAATAGGATTACAGTGGAATCCTAGTAGGAATTAGACTTCTTTTTCCTCACGGGTAGCTTCCTTACGGTACCCAGGGGATCTATCCCTGACATGTAGGATTAGGATATGGAGTATAAGAGGAGAAGTGTGGAGAAAAGCGGGACGTGTCGGCCTCTCTTCTACCTTGTACCTCATCGGATATGAAGCATTTGAGTAAGTATCCAAGTTTATCTATAGTGGTAAAGTTCTTGGTAAAGTTATTCTCTTATTGTTATTCGTTGCGGGTTTATTGTCCGTTCTTGTAGTGGACACTCTAGTCGAGGGCCCCTGATAAAGACGGGATAACCCTGTACGACGCTAGAGTAGTAGTCGACGGTATAGGCGTGGTGCCTAGGCCCTAGATTACCTTTGTTTGCTGCGAGCCCCACGGTATTGCAGGGGTAGATGGCAGGTGGTGATAGCCCTATCCGTCTACTACGAAGCTGCTTCGTGGTTAGTGAAGTCCCCCACATCGGGGTTTGGAGTAGAGCTAATAGCTGGAGGTCCTTGGCAGACCAGGGTCAGACTAGTGCCTGAAGTGAACAAATAGCAGCCTAAGTGTATCCTTCCTGGAACCTTCCATTTAGATAAACCATGCTACCTAGGCCATTCTATCTCCTTTTCTCCTAGGTAAACTAGTTAGAAGACTGTTACACCTCCATTTCCTGAGAAATTATGATACCTTGAATACTCTCCAGTTGAAATGCTACAGCGGTATATCCGTGCGCTTGCGGATTTATTCGTGAACGTTAAGAAATACCAACAAGCATTTTTGGCACCGATGCCGGGGAACGCAAACCTAGTAGCGATGTTAAGAAATGTCAACAAGCATTTCTGGTGCCATTGCAGGGGAACGGTTGCTGAATTGCCTTCGAACCTAGTTCGTCCTCGTATCTTTATTAAAAAAATCATATCCTTTGTTTTTCTTGCCTCTACCTTTACCTCCGCTACTCAGTTCATCCTCGTATCTTTTGTTTTTGCTTACCTCTACCTTCACTCCCGCTACCCATGAAAGGTTATCCTTGTCCATACCTTTCAACCATTCAGGGTGAGTTCTTAGAGCCACAACCCTCTACTAAGCCTACGTCAGTTTCTAGCTTTGAACTTCACCCTGGTTACATTACCATGGTTCTGGAACAACCCTTCTCTAGAGTTGAAGATGAAGATCCCGACAGTCATCTGCGAGATTTCGAGGAACTATGTTCGTGTCTGGTTCTCCTAGGCATAACACAGGAAACCTTGAGATGGAAGTTGTTTCCTTTCTCTCTCATATAGAGAGGGTGGAGCAATGGTACACCCACAATGTGGGAAATGTGAATGGTGATTGGGGAAAGCTCTGAGATGACCTTTGCTCTAGCTCTTTACATCGCAGCTGGAGGTTCGTTCGGATATAAAACTTAGATGGGGGGAAAGAAAATCCTTGATCGCATCCTAGAAAAACACACTTCCTCCATCGTAATATCCAAACCCCTCCAGGAAAAACCCATGCCATGCTTTGAGGAGTCCTCATCAGCCAAATCCAACCCCGTACCTTCCCCATCCATAGATTCATCTGTTAGACCCTCACCTGAACCACAAGCACCTAAGGAAAGAGTACTACTCTACCCTTCGGATTTCCCTATCGAATTCGATGATTTTTGGAACACCTCGAACCACTCTTGGCACAAGAAGGCTACGACACCTTCTCTATCTCATCCTTCCAATCCTTCTGAGAAGGCTCTCCCTAGAAAGGAACCACCAAAAGAATTGTTAATGGAAGTAAAATGCTCTTCTGAAGCAATTCGGATTCGTTCTCCTTCCACGACCATACCTTGTTCTATAAAGGGAACTGTCGTAGAAGCCCTTCACGACCCCATAGTCAAGGCTAGCATCATGTCTGAATTCCAAGTGAAAACTCTCTTGGATGACATGCCTCTAGCCCTGACCGACAGACTCTTCACAAGTCCCATGGGACTTATCTTTGAATGTCGTGAGATTGCAACAGCTGTACCAATCACCATAGAAAAAACTGAGGTGCGCTGAGATATCCACGTCTATCCTATCATCAATTTTGATCTTCTGCTAGACTTCCCGTTAGCAGAACTCCTTGGTACATCTCAAGGGAGCCTAGATGAAAGGCTTAGGGAAACTGCTTCCACCACCTCTTGCATGAAAAATCCCTTGGTAAAGCCTCAACAAAATCCGTTCGAGACGGTGATGCATATATCTCCATTCATATCATCTGAGCCAACCTTATTTGAGGGTGTAGAACCTTCTACCCCCAAAGAGGATGACTCGGAAGTCCTTTGTGAAGATGAACAACCATCATCACCCTCGATTGAGCTTAAGCCTCTTTCCATTGTCCTAGCATCAGCCTTTCATGAGGACTTTCTTGAGATGGAGAACTCATGGGCCATGGAACTTTGTGAAGAACCGACTCTAGAACCCAAAGAAAAAGATTCCCTAGACAAGCATGGAAACTTCATTCTTGAACCACCTCAAGAGCCATGCTTGCATAATGCCTTTTTAGAGTCAGCCACGCGTTGTAAGCACACACGAGGACTACAACCACCCTAATGTCCTCCGTTGCAAAATGTTTAGACGGATGGTTGTAGGTGCATATATTTATCATAAGCATGCAGATTTCGTGAGCACACTGTGGCACTAACCTTGCAGCTTGAAACACAATGATACATCCTCAACTTGTGGTAAGATTGGAACGTTATCAACAATGATAGCTTCAAGAAGAAGTTCCCGATGGTCGAGCTTGTGACCATAAACAAAGCACTGCCGGGAGATGGCCCAGACTTCCATTCCCCTTTCAATAAAGTTTTCTTTTGTTCATTAAAAAGACATGTTTTTAGGATAATATGCACTTTCGGGTATTTTTGGTCGCTAACTATTTCAGGTTGAGATTAAAAAGAATGAGGGGCATACGATGCCCAAGAACATGGAAGTTGCTTCAACTGTACACTTGGTCCTCTTTGGTTATGGAACACACTCTAAAGGAAACACCGACACCGCACACTTGACTCTTGGTTTTCCTACACACAAAAGTCTAAATGTAGGGAAAATTCATCAATGTGATGCCATAACCACGTATCAGAAGCCGGGAAAAGGTGAAGAGGATCTGATCAAAACCGATATGATGCTCAAAGACTTTGAAGGAAAAGCCTCGCCAGCTCGAGGGGGGGGGCAATCAAAGTTGAATTAACAATCGGAAGTAAGACCCTCCCAACTACTTTCTTCGTCATCAATGGCAAGGTTATATAATTTTCTCTTGGGTTGGGATTGGATCCATGCCAACTGTTGTATTCCATCTATCATGCATCAATGTCTTATCCAATGGTTGGAGGATACTGTGGAGATCATCTACGCCGATTCATCGCTCAGTGTTGCAACAGCCGATCCTCAAGTATGGGGGTATGATGGCGTGGAGTGTATATCAGGCAAGGTTTAGGAAGGTGTTTTCCTGAAGATGTCCGATTTTGGACTAAAGCCGATCCAAGCAGTCAGTTATTTTCCTAAAGATGTCCGATTTTGGACTAAAGCCGATCCAAGCAGTTAGCTCTGAAGAATCATCCTGATGGATGATTTCGTACAAGAGGTATTGCCTTGAGCATAAAACATGTGATGAGGAAGAGGAACGCATGGAGTAGATGTATTTTTAGCCGATGGTGCTTAGCTATTATCGGTTACTTCATGGCCGCACACCATGTGTCTCTCTTAGTGCAAAAATATTTACAAACAAAAGATTGTTTTGCACCATCATGATAACTTCAAATCATAGAACTGTAAGCTGGAACAATTTTGTTACAACAATCCGAGGAAACTCCAGATTGCATCAACCGCACGTAGGCGGATTTGGTCCAACTCATCAATCTCCCTCTGGTCGTCTTCAGCAGATCCTGGAGTTGGCTTAATGAGCTTATGGAGGCGGATAGCTTCACGTATTGGGGTTTTCATATCGGTCTTCATCTTTTCAATAGCATTGAGGAGTTGCTCCAGCCTCTTTTTCTCTTCTGCTAGTGCGAGGGTAACTGCTTCTAACTCTTTCCTAAGTTCTACCCTCCTTGCTTTGAGCCAATCTATCTCACTCACGATGATGGGACAAGAATTCTCGAGGGCTTCAACTTTGGCTTTGATATCATTTGCTCGAGATTGGCTAGCCTCCTTCTGAGTGATTAGTTCTGCCAGCGAGGCATGACTGGACAGACACTGTTTGGCTTGAAGGACCTTAAATTGATAGCCCTCTATGAAGGCAGCTGGAAGCAGTGCAGCCTCAACATCGGCTGGCAATTGGCCCTTTAAGTGGCAGAATATGCCCCTTATTCCTTCTACGTCTTGGACTAGTAAGTCGATTTCTTGATTCAGGAGTTGTAGAATGTCTTGAAGCTTGGTCTTTAAATCATTAGGAGCTTCTCCCAGTGCTACGGTTCTTGATGTGACTTCTTCCTCCTCCAGGAGATCTCCAATTTGATAGGAAAAGAGGCTATTGTCTGGAGTGTCTTGAGCCTACATAGATGGATAAGTTAATAATAATTTTGCAATAATAAGTCAATGGAAGCTGTGAGATAATTACTTGTTTTAAGTTGATTTCATCAAACTGAGTAGGCATCATCATCATGGGGACCGTGGAAGGTTGCTTTTCTATTGGTTCAGCAAGGGCCTGGCCGATGCTCTTCTGGTGGCGGAATGGACCGGCCGATGCGGTAGCTCCATGGGGTTGTTCTTGAATGATGGTTGTCAACATCTGGCAAAGAGTTGAGTGGATCATAAAATACCCATGCTTGCGCTAAAATTTTTTGAGGAGATTGTGTTATACTAGAAGAGATTGAGGCGCTGGTGGATCCAACATCAATGCTATTAGCTCAGATGGATCTGATGGGATGTTCACCTCCGGAGTTTTCAATATTGCCGATGGCCTACTGGCCAGTAGCAACGGATCGACTATATTTGGATTGGCAGGTGAGGAAGCCGATGATGCCGGCACCAATGAAGTTGGTGGTTGTGATGCCTGCAGGATTTTTCATAGTATAAGTGTTGCAACTAATTGTTAATTTAGATGATAATTGGCTGAGTAATTTACCAAAAGAGCCGTCACTAGCAGACTTGCCGCTACTATCAGATTGGCTAGTTGAACTAATAGAGATGCTCCCTTAGGTGGTTTCTTCCACGCAGACATTTTGGTACTCTGAGCCATGCGCTTAGAAGATCGGCCTTCAGCTACGTCTTTGAGGGATGGTGCATTGTGGTCAATGTATGGAGTTACCGAAGGGCGAGCATAGTTGATCAGACGGTTGGTGCTGCTAGTCTTTGGTGGAGTAGTATCGGTATCCTGTAAGCATCATAATTGGAAAAGGAATGTCAGATAATGTTTTGATGTAGAATTTATGGAATAGTTGAAAGGAATTGGTGCTCATAGCCTAAGAGGGGGAAGGGGTGAATTAGGCAATTCTCAAACCTTAACCTATGGCTCAAACTAGTTAGCGTAGAATATAAGCTAAAACATATTATCTAGATGTGCAACTAAGGTTCAACTAGTACGAAAACCTCATCCTAAAGAGTTTTACAACCTATAGCCAATCCTAGCAAGATACTACACTAAGAATGTAAATGCACATAAGATTGCAATAAGAAATTCGGAAGCTTAAAAAAGGGGATGAGGGGAAGCAAACTCTCGACACAAAGATTTATCCCATGGTATCGGTAGGCACAAGGCCAAACCTAGTCCACATTGTTGAAGCACTCACTGAGAGTATTGCTTCTCGGTCACCGAGTCTCTTCTGGAACTCTTCTTGACTCGCCACCAAGGTTCTCACCAAGTCCCCGGTCACCTCGATGCCGTCTCCACTAAGGAGCTTCTCCATGAAGGAACGGGGTCTCCACGTCCCCTGCACAAAGCCGTCTTCGCCGCTCCACACCAATCCAGAGGGTCGATGACTTGCCAGGGAGCCGCCAAAACTCAGAGGTGCCGGCCCATCGAGATACAAGCTTTGATTCACTAAAGAACTAGCACACAAGGCAACTACACCTTGCACTCTCACTCTAACTAGAGCTAGCCTAGCTGAAAAGATCTTGGTGATGCCTAGAGGGGGGTGAATAGGCGTACCTGAAAAACCTGAAAAATTCTTCGCAGCAATTAAATGTGTCGGAACTTCTAATACTGTGTAGGAAGTTCCGACGGGTCGCAGCTTCCGGCACTGGACCTGAACTTCCGACAAAACTAAAGTTCTTATACAAAACTCAAAATTAAACTTGAAACTACAGAACCTGACTGAATCAAAAGTTGCACAATGATACTAGGAGACTTCTATAGGTGATCTTTGCAAGCACAACAACTCGAGTACGTAGATCGGCACAAAACAAAATCTAGGTCAATAAGAACTAAATAAATGCAATAAGCACAAGACACAAGAGATTTATTCCCGAAGTTCACTTCCACTAAGGAAGCTACTTCTCCCTTAAGGAGCTCACAAAGAGCCGAGTCTAACACTAATCCTTTACCTCACTCAAACAACCACAAAGGAGGATTGAGTCACTTACTATGAAATCCACGAAGGATAGGGTAATACAAACTTCCCGGGGCGCGCACACACGAGAGGACGCTGCACGGGCGACACCAAACTGTCTAGAAGCAAGCTTCAAGAGTAACAAACATGAATCGAAGGATGAAGATGCTTCAAGTGCTCTTGAGAAGAACTTGGCTGCCCTTTCACTTAAATGGTTGAGTCTCACACCTCAATCTTACTCTCACTCAAGCCCTAGCTCAAATCAACTAAAGGATTATCTCAATGAGGGATTGAGAGGAGTAGTAAATGCTCTTGGAGGTGTTTGTCTCGGGTTAGGTCAGCAGCAAATGAAGGAGGGGCTGAGGGGGTATAAATACCCAAGCCTCAAAAACTAGCCGTTGGTGCACTGGTTAAGTGATTGTCGGAACTTTCAACATAGGGTCGGAACTTCCAACCATTTAAAAACAGCTGGCCGAGGACCCCTTGTCGGAAAAATCCAGCTTCTTCCAACAAGTTGCGGAACTTCCGACCCAGGGTAGGAACTTCCGACACACACTGAAACAGTAAGAAAACTAGGTGCACAAGTGTGTGATTTTGTGTTTCTCCTCTATGGTTAGCATCTCAATTAAGCACTTTGACACCTTCATACTATCCATTCGCATCCCTCTTAATAGTACGGTGTTTTCTAAACTCAAATTCAAAATACAAAATAAGTAAAGATCTTCTTTTAAGTCCAACACCATCCTTTAAGAAAATTTGGCGTCTTTTCTTGCTCTTTAACCTATCCATAACTCGATAAACTCATTAGCTCCTTAATTTTGTATGTCATTAACACCAAAACCAACTTAGGGGGCCAAATGCACTTTCAATCTTCCCCTTTTTCGTTATTGATGACAACACAATTAAGGCTCACCATAAATTCAATAAAACATTTTGAATTCAATCATATGGTTGAACTCCCCCTTAATATGTGCATTCATCAAGATAAATTTAAAAATAGCCTCAAATGCTATTTGCACATATTAAGAAAGATTTCTTCTATATAATTGCATTCGTGGGGTGCAACGTGTGATGAATACCAATATGATGCACATGACAAGATATATCACAATAACAAAGTGGAAATAAACAAATACCAAGTCATGAGCATCACAAAAGCAATAAGATTTTAAGATCACACTAGCATAGAGAAACTCAATTAAGTCTTACAATATTAAAACTCTCACTTGGCACACCACATATTACACAAATACAAGTCTCATTTGTCCACAAGCACAAGAGTTTAAAGTTCAACGTTTCAATGACGAAGCTAAGATAGATAAAGAAGCCACAAATCTTTCCCAAGTCCAAGTGGCGCCTATGGTGAGCTCACTCCCCCTTTGGCAACATGCACCAAAAAATAGAGGCCCTTCCATAGCCACTACTCGTTATCGTCATCATCATCTTCTGCATTATCTTCTTCCTCATCGGTGGGTGTGTTGGCAGTGGGAATGTCCTCTTCTTCATCCTCATCCGACCCCTCACGCCCACCCAAGTCTTCTTCAATTTCATTCTCATCAACTTGGGGAGCCCCAAATATCATGGAAAGTCCACCCATGTCTTCCCAAGGGTTGTAGAAGGTCGGTGGAGGAGGAAAATCCATGGGAGCATGAAGAGGTGAGTGAGGCATGTCATATTTGGCCATGATCTCCTTTTGACATGCCTCAATCTTGAGAAGCTGCTCATCCACATGCTTCTTGTTGTCATAGATTTCTTGCACATTGTGACGACCCACATTGAAGCATGCAAATACGCCTTGAGAAATGAAATTGAAGATTCCTTTCTTCTTTGGGGCACGAGGAGGAGAACCATAGGAGCTCGAAGGACCTTGAGAGCTAGATGGACCATGAGTACTTGAAGGACCATGGGAGGGTCCTTGAGTGGAGCGGTGAGGTGAATGTGCTCCAAGCTTGAGAAGGTGCTCAAATTGACCTTTCTTAGGCTTGTACACTTGATGGCCCTTGTCGGTCAAGATGTTGACGCTGGTCACTTCTTTAATCATGGTAAAGATGTATGGTGCATAATGACAGCCTTTCTTTGGTGAGACAGAGCAGATGATGATTTTCTCCCAAATGAAGTCAAAGACACTGAACTCATTCTTGTTGGGAGCCATCCTTGCAAGCAGGTTCTTGGACATGTTTGAGATGTTGTTGAAATCACCACTTTTGGGACACAGTGTAGCGGAAGAGTTGGTTGAGTAGCTTGAAGTAAGGTGTCAAACCATGTATTGTCCCAAATTTAATGTCACCATATGCACTGTCATATAAGAAGTGAAGTTCTCCATCATCAAGCACATTCTCCTCCTCATGTATCCTCTGTCTTGTAAGATTAGCATTGGAAAACCCAAGAATACTTGCAAAGTAAGCATATTCAACATAAAAGGGCTTGCCCTAAATAGTCCAATGGAAGGTCTTGGTTGAGCGGTTGACATGGAGAGTGGAATAGAACTGAACAATGACCTCCACATTCGAATCACAGTTGAAGGACACGATTGATGTGAGATTCATCCTTCTAAAAGCACCTTGGACTTCCCTCACCACCGGTAAGTCAATGTCAAACAGATAATCCTATTTGATGGATTTCATCTCGGTGGTGGGATGAGACTTGCAAAGAATCACTGAGGCACACCAATCTGCATGAAAGTTCATCCAAAATCGAACATCTCCTTGCCGCTCTTTGCCATATTCAGATGGATCATCATATCTCAACGCATAGATATCATGCTTGCCCTTTTTGTAATTCACTGGACAAGTCCCATTGAATTGTGAAGTAGTTAGCCTAATTGGGCATCGCATCCGGAGGATGATCCTCCCAAGATACTCTATAGAGTCTCGAGCATCTGACATATGACTGCCTGGAGCAGAAGTGTGCTTCATGCATGGATGAGCACCGTGAGCTGAAGTACCCTGTGGATTAGGTCTTCCATGACCACGAGAGCACAAAAGAGTTTTGGAAGCTTCTTGAGTTGCTTCGGAATCAGACGGACAAGAGTCAATCTCTGGTAAAGAAGCCCTCTGCTTCCCTCTCCTTTCACGAGCCATCTGAGTATGCAAGATGAAAATTAGGATAGACTCGATAGATGTGATCAGACTCAATCAAATAGGACAGTTAAGGCACCTATCGGAACTTTCGACATGGGGGTGGAACTTTCGACTGGGCCCGAGCAGTCCCAAAAAATCATGAGTCAAGAGATTTTGCCCACCAAATTTGATAAGATTCTAGGCATATGATCAATGATGTACCAAGAGGCTATCCCTAAGAAAGAAACATCTAACTCCTTCTACGTTGAGAGATCGGGCGATGGGGATTTTCAATGAAATACCTTGAAGATTTCCCGCGTGAATCGAAAGAGAGGTGATGGGGATCAGATGTTCCGAAGAGTGGGGAATCCAAAGAACTCCAAAGCAATAAAATCCCACGATTGAAACGTGATTTCCCCGCAAGAGTTTGAGTGGGGAGAGATGGTGGCATCGGTGGTGTTTGAAGGAGCAATTAGGGTTTGAGGGGATTGTCCAACGGGTATATATAGATTCAAGTGAATTGTCGGATGTTCCGATTGGGGGTTGGAAGTTCCGACAAAAAAGAATTTTTGAACCCGAGGACCCTTGGTTGGAAGAATGAAGAAAGTTCCGATGGAGATTGTCGGAAGTTCCAATGGGGGATTAGAAGTTCCGATGAATATTAAAATGTTGTCCCGAGGACCCTTTGTCGGAACAAAGATGATACTTCCGAGAAATGTCGGAAGTTCCAACCTATACTTTTCAGCTCCAAAAAGATAGATTTTGAGAAGAATAAACTTGGAGATATTTAAGAGATATGGCTTGTAGACATATGAGATAACTTGAAGCTTAGTGATCAGTCACAAACAACATTACATAACAATGATCACAAGAGTCAAGCCTTGATCCAAAGATCAAAATCCAAATATTTCAAAATAACTCAACACAAGTAAATTTATTTTTCTTATCTAAGCAACAATCAAGTATGTGCAACAAGTCAAGCAAATTTATGAGAATCCAAGATATTTAGTTCACTCCTCAAAGCATAAAACCTTTGCTCATCTCGATGCTTAGTGAAGATATCAGCAAGTTGTCGTTTATTGCTCACGTGACGTAAAGCAATATCTCCTTTAGCCTCATAATCCCTTAAGAAATGATGTCTTATATCTATGTGCTTTGTTCGGGAGGGTTGTGCTAGATTGTTTGCTAGCTTGATAGCGCTCTCATTATCACATAAGAGCGGAATCTTGCTAAACTCACAACTGAAGTCACTCAACGTTTGCTTCATCCATAAGTATTGGGCACAACAAGCATCCGCTGCAACATATTCAGCTTTGGCGGTGGATAAAGCAACCAAATTTTATTTCTTAGAGCTCCACGACACTAGGGACCTTCCAAGAAATTGGCAAGTCCCCATCATACTCTTTATATCTACCTTACAACCAGTATAATCAGAATTGGAATATCCAAGTAAATCAAAAGTGGAGCCTTTAGGATACCATAAGCCAAGGTTAGGAGTGTGTACCAAATATCTCAAAATTCTCTTAATAGCTATTAAGTGACAATCCTTAGGATTGGCTTGAAATCTTGCACACATGCACACACTAAGCATAATATCGGGCCTAGATGCACAAAGGTAAAGAAGAGAGCCGATCATGGAGCGATATACCTTATGATCAACTGACTTCCCTTCTTCATTCAGATCAAGATGACCATTTAATGCCATGGATATCTTAATGAGCTTTGCATTGGCCATTTCAAACTTCTTAAGCATATCCTTCACATACTTGGTTTGACAAATGAAAGTCCCTTCCTTCATTTTCTTGACTTGAAATCCAAGGAATAACTTCAATTCACCCATCATGGACATCTCAAACCTCTTGGTCATGATTCTACTAAATTCCTCACAAAATTTCTTATTAGTAGAACCAAATATGATGTCATCGACATATATTTGGCAAACAAAAATATCTTTGTCAACTTTATGAGTAAAGAGAGTAGAATCGGCTTTGCCCATTACAAATTTGTTCTTGAGAAGAAAATCTTTAAGGCATTCATACCATGCTCTAGGAGCTTGCATAAGCCCTAAAGCGCCTTGTGGAGCTTGTACACATGATTTGGAAATCTTGGATCTTCAAAGCCCGGCGGTTGTTCTACATACACCAATTCGGATAGGGGGCCATTCAAGAATGCACTTTTCACGTCCATTTGATAAAGCTTGAAATCATGGTGAGTGGCATAGGCTTATAGTGTACGAATTGATTCAAGCCTAGCTACGGGTCATAGGTTTCACCAAAATTCAAACCTTCAATTTGTGTGAAATCTTGTGCAACTAACCTTGCCTTGTTTCTTGTGACCACACCATGTTCATCTTGTTTGTTTCGGAAAAACCCACTTGGTGCCAATCACATTTTGCTTTGGTCTTTCAACCAACTCTCATACTTCATTTCTTGTGAAGTTATTCAACTCTTCTTGCATGGCAATTACCCAATCTGGATCATCAAGTGCTTCATCTACCTTGAGAGGTTCTAAATAAGAGACAAATGAATAATATTCACAAAAAGTTGCTAAACATGAACAAGTAGTTACCCATCTTTGAATACTTCCAAGAATATTGTCAACAGGATGATCTCGTTGAACACTTTGATGAACTCTTGGATGCGGCACTTGTGATAGAGGTTGAATGGGTCCATCATCAGCATTTTCGACTTGTGGAGCATCTTCTTAAGCTTGTCCACCTTGTTCTCCCCCTTGATAAATGCCATGAACTTGATCGTCACCATGAACTTAACTTTGATCTTGAGGTTGTTGAGAGCTTGGAGGTTCAACCCCTGTGGATGATGATGGATCATTGTTTCTTTCTTCAACTAGAGTTTGAGCTTGAACTTCATGAGGCCTCACTTCTTCCAAGCCCATCCTTATGATTGATAGACTCGGGGGTTCCTCTTCGTCTGTAATATTTTTATCAACTTGCTATACTTGAGAGCCGTTGGATTCATCAAAGGTTACATCCTCTGTGACCTCAACACAACCGGTGGTTTTGTTGAAGACACGATAGGCATGTTCATTAGTACCATAACCAAGTATTTGTGGAGATAGAGGCGGTTGATGGCATAACATGCCGTATTGATAGCTTCAGCCCAAAAGGTATCCGGAGTCTTGTACTCATCAAGCATAGTTCTTGCGGCTTCAATCAACGTCCTATTTTTCCTCTCAACAATGCATTTTGTTGAGGTGTGTATGGTGCGGAGAATTCATGTTTGATACCTTCTTCATCAAGGAATTCTTCAATATTGGTGTTCCAGAATTCCGAACCATTGTCACTTCTTACATTCTTGATTTTCAACTCATATTCATTTTGAACTCTTTTAATGAATTTCTTGAAAATTCCTTGAGCTTCACTTTTCTTTTGCAAAAAGAATACCCAAGTGAAACGAGAAAAATCATAAAAAATAACAAGACCATATTTGTTACCGCCAATGCTAATTTAGGCAATGGGTCCAAACAAATCCATGTGTAGAAGCTTCAATGGTCTTGATGTAGTCATGATGTTCTTGGTGGGGTGTGGAGCACCAACTTGCTTTTCAGCTTGGCATGCGCTACACAACCTATGTTTCTGAAAGACAACATTTGTTAGTCCTAAGATGTGCTCGCCTTTTTTAAGTTTGGCCAAGTTCCTTATCCAGACATGGGCTAGTCGGCGATGCCAAAGCCAACCCAAATCAGATTTTGCCACTAAAAATGTCTTGGGCTCAACTATCTCTTTGGAGAAATCAACAAGATAGACTTTACCTTTCAAGCAACCCGTAAAAGCAATAGAGGAATTCTCCCTTCTAAAAATAGTCACACCCTCATTAGTAAAGAGGCAATTGTAGGCCATCTCATAAAGTTGCGAGATCGACAACAAGTTGTACCCTAAAGTTTCAACCAAATAAACATTTAAAATAGAATTGTCATTTGTGAGTGCAATTTTACCCAAACCAATCACATCTCCTTTGCTATTGTCATGAAGCTCTAGGGATGTGAACAAATACTTCTCCTCGGTCATATGATTTGAGCATCCACTATCAAGGAATCATGCGGTGCCACCCGAGGAGTAGGCCTACAAAACAAATTAAGCTTTGAATTTAGGTACCCAAAAAGATTTGGATCCTTGAGGGTTAGATGGATATACTTTTGGAACCCACACACTTCTAAGAATTGCCCTCTTAGTGTAAGCTCCAACATACTTGACCACTACTTTACCATTGTTGTCCATTGTCACCATATTTACACACGAGAGGACGCTCCACGGATGACACTAAACCATCTAGAAGCAAGCTTCAAGAGTAACAAACACGAATCGAAGGATGAAGATGCTTCAAGTGCTCTTGAGAAGAACTTGGCTGCCCTTTCATTTAAATGGTTGTGTCTCACATCTCAATCTTGCTCTCACTCAAGCCCTAACTCAAATCAACTAAAGGATTAGCTCAATAAGGGATTGAGGAGGAGTAGTAAATGCTCTTGGAGGTGTTTGTCTCAGGTTAGGTCAGTAGCAAATGAAGGAGGGGCTGAGGGGGTATAAATACCCAAGCCCCAAAAACTAGCCATTAGTGCACTGATTAAGTGATTGTTGGAACTTCCAACACAGGGTCGGAACTTCCAACCATTTAAAAACAGCTGGCCGAGGACCCCTTGTCGGAAAAATCCAGCTTCTTCCGACAAGTTGCGGAACTTCCAACCCAGGGTCGGAACTTCCGACACACACTGAAATAGTCAGAAAACTAGGTGCACAAGTGTGTGATTTTGTGTTTCTCCTTGATGGTTAGCATCTCAAATAAGCACTTTGACACCTTCATACTATCCATTGGCATCCCTCTTAATAGTACGGTGTTTTCTAAACTCAAATTGAAAATATAAAATAAGTAAAGATCTTCTTTTATGTCCAACACCATCCTTTAAGCAAATTTGGCATCTTTTCTTGCTCTTTTTAACATGTCCATAACTCAATAAACTCATTAGCTCCTTAATTTTGTATGTCATCAACACCAAAACCCACTTAGGGTGCCAAATGCACTTTCACTAGCACGACACCTCACAAAGCTTGTGCTAAACCTAAGAATTTGATTAATGAGTTCTTTGGTTGGCTTGGAGAACTTCAGCAGAGTTTCTGTAGCTTCTCATGAACTCCAGCAACCTCAAATGACCCGGGGTGAGGCCTTATATAGGCTAGAGATCGATTCCTAGGCGTTACATGCTTTTTCCCTAAAAAGCATAAAGTGTTAGTTAAACTGGTCGCCACCGTCGGTTTAACCGGTCACACTCAGCCTGCCTACTAGCTGTTGAATTCCAACTGCCATCCTCTGCTAACGTCATTGCACCGACGCAATGCACCAACGACCTTCGGTTTAACCGGTGCTGAAGACTTTGCTTGGAAACCCTTCTAGAATCAAAACATGCGTACTGAGTTCACTATCGGTTTAACCGGTTCCTCTATCATTTCTTCACCTGATTGCTGATTGCCATGTCATCTCCTCATGGCACCGACACCTCAATTTTTATAGTGTCGGTTCAACCGGTGCTGCTGTGATTTCTTCACTTGGTCGCCATATGAACTCACCAAAGCACCGACCCGCTATAAGTGCATTTTCACTACAACTTAGATATCATGACAGTGAATTGGACCATCTTATATATGGATTGGACTCCATCCATGGGACCTAGAAATCCTACAAACTTGAGCTCACAAACTCGTTAGTCTCATTGATTATGTTGTCACACAATCACCAAAATCACAATCATGGTCTAATTGGGCCATGTTCCTTACAATAGTAAAAGGCAGGTTACCTCATCCTCTAACACAATGAAGTCAGGGTCCAACTGTTGGTAGTATGTTTTAGCTGATGAGCAAAAGAGATGGAGACTCCATTTTGACTACCATTGCTTGAAGGGTTTGGTAGTAAAAGAACTGGTGATCCAGCCTTCCATGTCAATGGCTTCGGCATCCATCAAGTAGCAGATTCTTCAACCGATCATACTCCAAGCGATTGCTGACAATCTCTCTTGGTTCACTAGATCGGTGAAGAAAAGGTGAACTGGTAACTGGCTGAAGCCAAGTTAACGAGCTCCTACGGATGTATAGTAGAACTCGTATGATGGTTGATGGCTTCGTCCAGTGAAAAAGTTGATGGGAAGGATCCCTGGGATAATTGCTTCCTCAAAACTTGTCATACTATCAGCATTAGTATCAATGGGTTTGAAGTTGAACTTGACGGGCAACTCAAATGTGTTGTTCTCACCATAGTAAGCATACCAAACTATTTTTTCTTGGGTGAAACCGTTGTAAAAGCATCTGAAGAAGGTAGCCACTTCCGATGGAGTCATTTTGTCACATGAGAATGCTGATGCTTCTTCACCATAAGACATGCATTGGTGAGTTCTAGGCTTCTCTTCTTTAGTGTGGAAGCTCATCTTATGAAGATCCTGACCCAGAACCTTGTGCATGTACAGATTCAGCCACAGATTGATGAACCACCAAGGACCACCAAGATTGTCGATCAGCTGTCCTGCAGAAACTTGGTGCAGCCGAGAATATACTGAATCAGAAGATGTTTGCCTAAGGGAATCGAGTGCCCTGTGGCTAAGAGTTCAGCTATGGATAGCATGTTAGTGGTCGGGACGACAATTTTTCTACAGAAAATGAACTTTTCTAGCCACATGTTTAAGAAGATTGTATGTTCTCTGTCATCTATCAGCCCTGTTCTCTCATGATGATCAATGTAACCTTTCCAACCACCAATATTTTGTTGAACGCGGATTGCCCTTCCCGCATCTGATTTCTTTCATAGCCTTCTCTTCTACTATGGAATCCAACTCCACCATCTCAACCCCAATTCTATTCTCCACATTTCCATCTTTGTTCATTTTTGTGAAGCCTTCTAGGGGATAAAACCCCATTCCACCGCTTTTGCTACCTCTTCCATCTCAAACCACAACCCAGCGAGAGTTCTATGTATGAAATCGGTGGTGCCGGATTGCAACTGAGGTAGGGGATGGAAACAAGTACGTCTCCTACAAGTTCCCGACTAGTTTGCCTGGGTGGAGGGAGTGGTGGTTCTACATTAGAAACCATCATCCCTCACTGCCCGAAAGGGCCATTGGAGCACTCAGGATCCGTGGCAAGTGGACAATGGCATGCCATGATATGAGCTAGATCGAGGAGCTGCTCGGAATGATCAAGAAGGACAGAGTTGCTAGAGTTACTGGAGTATCGGGGATGCACACATGGCTGGGCAGGCGGATCCAGCCTCTGCAAAAAAGCACACACTTTGGCTTCAAGTACCTTGGCGTCTCAGATCCATCTCGATTTTCTACAGAGCGCATTGAAAAAGGTGAAGCCTGGCTATGAGTAAGATGGATACTCATGGGCGCTAAAACCGTCTCGTATGTGCTGAGCCTGTACGCGATGAAAAATCCTCCCAAACAGGTAGGGGTAAGTAGTTGTATCATTCTGTCAAGTACTTTCTGATATCCTTTATTACGTTTTTGCATAGATAAATATTGAAATATTACTGCAGGATGATGTAAATGTGTATAGGATTATGCCTCCTATGCCAAACATCAAGAGCCCAAGCCCTTTGATGCCTTCCACCCGTCCTCTTGCTAACGCCGCATCGAGCAAGGAAGAGGAGGGTGATGAAATAGATTCTGATGCACCCTGGCGGAGGTGATCAAGGGCAAATCCAAGAAGGCCTCCCAGGAAGGCGCAAGCTCTCCTGAAGGTGATCTTTTGCCGAGTCACCCAAAGAAGCCACGAGTTACTGCCCGGAAGCACAGAGCAAGCGCTTCGCCAGGTGGCGATGATGAAGAAACACCCAGGTAAGAGCTTTTCTTGAACTTGCGAGTACTTTTGCACAATTTGCAGTTGCTGAGTTTTGTTGACATCTCCCTTTTTCTTGATTCTGCTATGCTAGCTCCTCAAATCCCAACCACTCGAAGCGAAGGGTCGAGGATGCTCCCCGGGTTGATACTGTGAGGGAGCAGAGCGTGCCGTCCATCATAGTGGACCCATCGTCAGGTTCCGCTGGGGCAATCACTGCCCACAGCTGGCCTGAGTTCATTGGTGATCATCGTGATTGCCCCGCTAAAGCGGACTCTGCCCTCTGCTGGCGAAGCCACGCTGGTGAGTGGTTTAGGTGCTGTCCCAGCACCAAGATCACTCAAAAGGAAAAGGTTAGGAATAAAGAAGTCCACACTGTCGGTGTTTAACCGGCTGCCTACCGAGGGATATACCCAAGGTGGTAAGTTTTGGGTGAGGGGACGCCGAGATCAGAAACTCGAAGGTGCAAGGAACACAAGACTTTAGACAGGTTCGGGCCGCACAGAGCGTAACACCCTACGTCCTGTATGGTGGTTTGTATTCCCTTTGGTGTAGAATGACCTAATGATCTCCTTCCTTTGAGGGGGGTCCCTAACCTCCCTTATATATCCGAGAGGTCAGAGTTACAAAGATGCTAACCGACTCCCGTCAAGGGATCACACCAGAACACATCTCGAGTAGATCCTCTCCGTGTTGGTTAGCTCTATCTCCTATTTAAACGGGATAAACAAGAGATAAACAAAATGAATAAGAGATAAGACGGGCTTAATCTCTTAAACTTCGTAACGTGCCCAGCCCGGTGGCCCCGGGTCTGACAAGCCCCCGAGCTCTTCGTAGCTGGGTACTGCAGGCTTATCGAGTACTTTCGAAGCAATCTTCGACTTCTTCTGAAGCTTCGCCTTGAAGTCCTTCTTCGAGTACTTCCTTGGCTGCATCGAAGCTATGAGGTGCTCATGCCCCGAATTTTATTTCTACTATGGTGTGCGATTGAAAAAATCGCACTCCATATGGAGTAGCCCCCGAGCCTTAGGTTGAATCGGAGAATCAGGCTGAGGGTCCCATTAATCTGTAATCCTCCTTATCCTTCAAAGAAATTTGAAAAATAAGTAGTCGATGCCACGTACCCCGCAGCCCCCGAGCCTTGAATCCAAATCCCACAAAATTGGAGGTAAGGGTCCAAAAATCGTGGCATACAGGCTAAACAATGACACGTTAAGGGGAGACCAAAGTGATGATACAAATGATGTAATGAGACCAAAGATTCGAAAAACCCCTTTTTTCGGGCTAATTAGCCCTGAAAAAATGATTAATTGAATATTTAATCCAATCAGATCACCAAATGACCCCTCACCTTCGGAATATTCCACAAAACGACTCTTGAACTTCAGAACAGTAACTTTTCCCCATCCCGCTGGTTACTTAACCCTGCGGCAATAGGAGGGAAAATTGTGCTTTCAGTCCGCATTCCGCCAAAAACCACCAAAACCCCAATCTGAGCCAAACGCTGCCGCCATCCCCTCAAGGAGATCCTCCCGCTCCAACCTCCCTACCCCTCTCCCCGCAGCCCCCGAGCATCTCGTGGCTTAGCGCATCGGAGATGGCGTCCAAGAAGTCGGAGATTGGAGGGAAGAAGAAAGAGGCAGAGCCGTCGACCGCAGAGTGGACACACAGTAAGTGCTCCCTCAACAATCTGAACAAACTAGTTTCCGAGGGGTTGCTGCAAGAGAAAAACCTTGTTAACTGGCGCCCCTCTTTCCATGAACCTTTCCCCATGGAGAATGTCGACGAAATCGTGACATTCTTCCATTTTGCCGAACGGGGATTGGACCTCCCCACTTGTTCCTTCTTTCGTGGCCTTCTTTATTATTACGGGCTTGAGCTCCATCACCTCAACCCTAATTCCATTTGCCATGTTTTCATTTTCATCCACTTCTGCTAAGCATTTCTCGGAATCGAGCCCCACTGGGATCTATTCCGCTTCCTCTTCCGCGTCAAGCCCCAGCATATCACAAAGAAACTTGCTGTAGTGGGGGGCGCTGGCATCCAACTGCGTCAGCAGGCCAGCGAGAAATACTTTTCCTACAAATTCCCCTCAAACCTTCCTGGGTGAAAAAACCAGTGGTTTTACATTAAAAACCATGCTCCCCAACTCCCGACGAAGTCGAACAGACCACCTATGGTGAGGGGGGAATGGAACCTTGAACCCTCCGGCATGGAGATGATTCCAGTCAGAGAGCTGCTGGAAGCCATCGAAGCATAGAAGAAGAGGGGAGTGACCGACGCCTCCGTCATGTTCTCATTTTACAAGCGCCGCGTCCAACCCATCCAACAGCGCTGTTGTCTGGGCTTCGAGTACACAGGCCCCGCTGACCCTTCTCGCATGTGCACAGAGGAGTTGCCAGATGAAGTCGCGCTCCAGCGAGTTCAACGGGTGCTGCTAGACGTGAACACCGTGCCGTACGTGCCCACATTGTTCTCCGCACAAAATCCGCCCAAGCCGGTAAGTATTCGACTTATTTTTGTTGAAGAAACCTGCTATTGTACCATTGCTTAACTGAAGAACTTTTTGTAGGGACACACGGAGCTGTATTGTAGCTACCCGCCACAGCCTGACCTCCCCCGAGCATATCATCTCCTCCCTTCTGCTGTCAAGGAGGCTCGCCTTGCTGTAGCTCAAGGCAGCAGCGAGGCCGCCGAACGCGTGGACTCGCAGGCGGGAGGAGAAGCCGAAGGAGAACCGCGCCCTGCTGCTGCCACGGCAGCCAAGAAGGCTCGCCTTGCCACGGCCCAAGGCAGCAGCGAGTCCGCCGAATGCGTGGACTCGCATGCGGAAGGAGGAGCCGAAGGGGAACCGCACCGGGATAACTCCTCCGACCAGAGCGTGGAGTTGGCCGGCGCTCTACCTCTGGTGCTAAAGGGCCAGCGGCAAGTGCGCAAACGCAAGGCGCAAGAAGACGAGTCCTCCAGGTATCGAATTGTTGTTTTGGCGAGTTGCTAAGTATCAATGAGGCTGAATACTTACAGTGTCCACTTATAGTCTCCCTGCTCTGCCACCTGGGACCGAGCTCGAAAGGGTGGAGACGGGCCCATCCGCCAGCGATGCAGTGACTATTGCCGTGGCAGGGGCCCCTCAGTCGGCCGACCGAGCCTCGCCACCGGCAACAAATGCTCCTCGACGGGGCTGGCGGGTGAAGAAGGCCGCCAAAAAGAAGTTGACACTGTGAGTTTTTCTTTGGCCGCTTGAAGATCTTGCTCTTGCCCACTTGGGTAATAACGACTTCGCCATTATCAGGGCTGCAAGCGCGGTGCAGCTTCGGCTGGATCCGGGCGCGGCTACTGCAGCCCTGGAGCCATCGGCCCGGGCTGAACCCTCCGGTGCGGAACCGGACCCGGCTGCTGCGGCCTCCGAGCCCCCTGCGTCTGGAGAACAAGTGCCCGCAGAGCTGGCCCCTGAGACAAATGCAGCGCTTCCTGACTTGCCGCCTCCCGGGCCCTGACCAGAAGGAGCCGGACCTGGTGGCGGAGAACAAGTCGTGACCCCTGATGCCGCTCCAACCGATGGCACAGGTACGCGCTTACCTGCCCGCGACTGGTTACCGAGGTCTGGGCACAATGTGTTGACTACATTGTATACTTGCAGGTGTCCCGCAGCCCCGTCCGGGGATACCGCCGGGCCCTCGGGGAGCCCCCATGAGGTGCTGAGGACCGGGCCAGGGTACCAGAACATCATCACCACCGACCTGGTGGACGACCTCCTGCTGACGGCCGAAAATCTGAAGACTTTCAAGAGCACCTTCAAGGAGTTATACGATTTTTCCATGGTAATACTTGGATAATGCGCAAGCTGTGCACATTGGTGAGTTGATTGTGACTCAATCTCCGCCTTTTGTGCAGCATGTAATCACCAAGTCCCAGAAGAAGTCGGAGAAACTCCGCGCGGTTGTGAGTGACGCGCGCGAGTTAGCTGCCCTCAACAAGCGCATCTCCGAGGAGAAGACGAAGAATTGCTATCTGCAGCGAGAGCTCGATATGCTGAAGCAAGAAAGGACTCGAGAGACCTGGCTGCTCAAGAATGACCTGAAAAACATGGAGAAGGCCAACTCCGAGCTCCAACAACAGCTCAAGGAGCAACAAGCAGAGTATCAGGAGCAGCTCAAGGCAGAGAAAAAGGCGCACCAAGGTAAGCTCTCGCTTCCCTCGAGTACTTTTCCTTAGTAAGTCCCCTTAGAAGCTGAAGTACCCTTGCCGCAGAGCTTAGGAAAATAACGAAATACAAAGAGGAGCTGCTTACTGACGTGAAGAATATGCTGTATCTTCGTACAGATGAAGTCGAAAGGCTGCAGAAGGTGGTCGGCGATACTGAACGTCAGTTCGTCGACTGCCTTCAGCAGGTCAAAACGCTGGGCGAGAAGAACGAGCAGCTGCGCGAGGAGCTGGAGCACTTCCGGGGGGCCGCCCAGGAGCTGGTGGACATGGTGGATCCCCCAGAAGAAGGCAAAGCGGGCCCGCGGCCCCTGCTGGAGTGACTTCGCGAAGCCCCGAAGAAAATGCTCAAGTTCTTATCTGAAGCTCCAGTCGCGTGCGTGAGCAATGCGCTCGCGTACATGAAGTCCTTCGTGCCAAACGCGCAGCTGGGCATTTTTGCGCAGGGGATGGCAGCGGACTGCACGGACGAGCAATTCGAAGAGTACCTGCGTGAAGCCCAGCCTGTAGCAGAACAAATTGTACACAGTGTACTGCAGGATTAGGGTATGAGAAACAAGCGTTCGCTTCCGTGTATATATGGTTATTTTGATGTCTCTACTTGTGTTTGTGCCTGTGTTGGATTGATGTCTAGGTTTACAAGGCGTAAGTAGTAGACACTACCCTGGGTGCAATGACCCTGGAGGTAGCCGTAGCTCCATGTAGTAACTCGTCTAACAAGTTGTCCACAACCCGATCTCGTGGGTCTAAACTCGTTAGGAAAGAACGCGAACATCGTCGCGGGATTGCCGTGGATAGGGCAAAAAGTTCGGGACTACCTCGAGTGCGACGACTCTGAGTGTAGTCGATTAGTCGCTCCTGCTGTGAGCGTGCTCCTTAAGCTGAGTAAGACCCGGACGGACGGATCGAGCTTGTTAGGAGCAGGTGCGGTCGTTGCCGCGGTTTGGCCATTCTTTTGGCAAAAACAAGACTGGTCTGAGTGCATCCACTCAGGATGTAGTCGAGGTAGCTCTTTATGCGAGCCTTTCCAACGTGCTGTTTCTAAGCCAGTCGAGCGGATCAACTGAGTTGGAAAAAATGCGACTGCGGTCGCGTGCGACACACTGTGAGTATCCAAGTGCTTGGAGGAGCCTGGCAATGCCACAGAAACTCCAGCCCCTGAGCTAGAAAAGGAGTCGAATGTCGCAGCATCTGTGGTGTTCAGGTATTAGGGTTATAAACACATTAAATTCTAGTATATAGTGTGCATGTTAGATCTTGTGTTATATGTTCAAATTTGGATGCAAAAGGAAAAAGGACATTTATGTAATTCTGAAAAATATAGGTCCTTTAGTGTTAAATGGGAGAGAATGGGAGGTATAATCAAAACATATGAAGGTTGTTTTGCAAAAGTCAAGAACTTCTTTTAAATCGCAAATATAGGTGAAACTACACATAGAATGTAAGTGTAGTGTAGTTTTTAAATAGGATTTAATTAAAGTTTCAAACTTTGCCAAGTTTTATGTTAGTTTCAAATCCTTAACTCTTTTGCAACTGAACCTTAAAGCAAAGTTGTAGATCTTGCTAAACCCTACACTTTTAGTTTTGGGCACATTTTCATTTAAGCTATGGGTTGAAAGTTATCTAGATATTATAGAGGAGTCCCTGCACTTTTGGAAAATAGCAGATCAGTCCCCATCGTCTACCTCCAGCTCCCTCCTCCTTTGTTTTCTCTGCGCCCGATTGTCGCCGCCCTCGCCGGCCATGTGCCGTGCACCCGCCGCCCCTGCGCCGCTCTGAGCTATGCCACGTGCCCTCCTGCGCCTTGCCCGCCGACTTCCCGGCCTCGCGCTGGCCTGCTCCCGCCTCTCCACGTCGCGCCGCCACTGCCCGAACCGCCACGCCTTCCGCCGGCTTGCCAGCTCCTGCTCTCGTGCAACCACGCCTTCTTCTGGACTTGGGCATATCCTGGAGCTCCCCACGCTCTCGCTCTTGCATTTGCACACGCCCATTTTGCTCCCTTTTCTCTGTTCCGACCACCACACCCCGCCGGAGCACCACCGCTGCCTTGGCTCACCGTCAACAGCCACCCACGCCGCTTCCCATCCCCAATCCAGTGCACAAATAGCATCCCCATCACCCACTGAAGCTTACCAACCCGCCCAATCTCGCTCTCGTGCACCAGAACGACCGGACCACGACGCCGGTGAGCTCGAGTTGCCACCGCCGTTCGGCCTCGCCGTCCTCCCGTCGATCCACCGCCTCTTAGCCCCAGCCAAGCCCACCATCAGCACCACATCATCACGTGGAAGCTATCTAGCCACTTCCCCGCCGCCCTCCTGGCCTCCGGCCACCAGAACGCTGACACCATTTTTCGAACCTCCACCGCCCGCCCCTGTTCGCCGTCATTACACTGCCACAGCCCCTCTCTGCCTCAACCTCGGCCACCCCCATGACCGCCGTGAGTCCCTGAGCATTTCCCCCCACTTGCCCCTCGCCGTCGGTGAGTCCCCTCGTCGGATTTGGTCGCCATTGATCTGTCCCCTCTGTAAAACCTGGCCAAGGGCCTATTTGTAAGAATTCAAATGTTTCCAGAGGCCTATCTGTAGGAAATCAGTACCCCCTCTTTAATTCAAATCAACCAACTTGTAAAATTCATAGGAATGTGTAGAAAAGTCCAAAAATTGCCAAACTAGTTTTGTTGGAATCTAGAAGTCTAATTCTACAACTTCTGTTAATAAAGTTTGGGTTGAAACTAAATACTTTTTGATTTATTTTAAACTATAGCAAAAGGGTATCTTGTGCATAACTATTGCATGCTAGCTCTTTTTCCTGTGATTTTTGGTGTGTAGTCTGTTTAAGGTGAATACAAGCTTGTGTAAAAATCTCAACACCAGTACTGCACCATGGCTTTAGCTAATTCAATTTTGTACAAATCCAGCTTGAGATGATTTAAATTTTATTCAAACATGTTCCTGAGCTTTCCATGCTTAGATCTTTCTACCATATGTTAATATGTTGATAGTTCCTAATTAACTTTTCAAGAATTTATAACACTGTTTACCTAAGATTTGAATTTAAAACCTAACATTTGAACTAAATTCAAATACCCTAATGTCTATTTTCTGAAAATTAGGAAAAATTCATAGTAAGCTTATCCACTAGGAATAAGCTTATCCATAAAAAGTCAAGGCCATAGCCTTTATGGATTTCAAAATAAAAATATACTTAACTCGAGCTGGAGGTAAATTTGATATTGAATTAAAATATACTTAGTACATTTGAATTCAAATCTCTTGTTTTATGAAGTTGTAATTATCACTTGGTTGGATTGCAACTTTATCATGAAATAAAACTCTTAACTCGAGAACCGTCTAAGTCAAATCATTGCATATAATGTAGACTCAACGACACTCGACGACGGAGACTACGAGCTAGTCCCGGAACACGAGCAAGGATTTTTTGAAGATCCCACGAACGTCGCCGAGGTTATAACTGAAGCCCCGAACCAAAGTTCGGAAGTCTCAGGCACCACTGACCCTAGCCCCGCTCAAGAAGGCAAGCCCCAGTGCATAACCCAGTATTTCAATTTACTACAATTTTATACTTATATATTATATCTTGCATTAAGTCTAGGAGTTGAAGTAGAACTCTAGATGCATTGATACTAGGAACCTATGTATTGTGCCTGAGTCCATATAGGATAAATGCTCTGCTAATAGGACCGGTAGAAGTCGGGTGATTTCCTGTCACTCGCGCGATATGGGAGTTGAATGTTTACTATTCTGCAGTCACTATAAGGATCATGGATGGGGTCATGTACAATATCATGATTCGGAAGGTTACCCCGTCTATGTTGATAAAAGTTGATAAGGTCGCAGTTTGTGGTAGTGGTGGTTAAGCGTTTGAAAGCACTAGCCACATGCCGCGAAATATGGTAAAGCAGTAAGCCTAGTACCTGATTGGCCCGGCAAATGGACATGTCTCCACCACTTGATTAATTGGTTTCTGTTGTACACACGCACCGACGTGTGGGAGTACGTTCTGTGTAGCAGACAGGAGTACGATCATGTAGTCGCGCTACAGGCGTACGTCCTGCACATTGGATGTGCGAACAGTCCTACAGTCGCTTGTGGTGGCCCTGATCCATAACCCGGAAAATGAGGGAAACGGTTGCTTCGGAACGATCTTTGGATGTTCCAAGCGTGTGAGTTAGGTTTACCCTTGCAAGGTTTGGAAATTCGATTCAGAATCGTCCGTTTCTCGCGGAGATTGAGATTACTTATTCCTTCTGCCACATAGAGTAACAACAGTAACTATTATTGGAATAATCTTGATGAATGATAATCTCTATCTTGCTTGTCTAGAATAGGTGTTTACCTAAAATGGTTAATAAGACTAGAATCTGTAAGCTAAAATATGAAAGTGGATCATACTCTTTGTTGCTTTTCAGCTGAAATTAAACCCAGAACCATTACAAGCCTTCATGAGTCTAGTTACATGGCTAAGTATACCATGAAGCGGTTAAGCCTTGCTGAGTATTAGTATACTCAGTCTTGCTAGCGAATTTTTCAGTTATGACCTTTGAGAACCCGATGGATAGTCCAGCATGGCCAACTTCTGTTCCATTTGGCTGGTCCGTGGAGTGGGACCCATCCCCGGCTGGCAGTGACCCTCCTGAATGACGCCATACTTCGGGTTGTGTGTGGTGTCCACCTCCGTGACGAGTGTAGTCGCGCTTTAATTTTTCTTCCGCTATGAACCTGGACAAGCTGTTTAGCTTATTGTTTTAACAATGTTTGTATAAGTTTACTTTAAGTCTGAACGTTTTGTAATAATGTTTAATATCCTGTGATTTAAAAGTTGATGAGTTGTGTGCAATTGTAAACTCGCCTTCGCGCGAGGTAAACCTGCTTTGATCCTGTTGAACCATGGTTGCATCGGGCGGAGACCCGACAGACCAATGGATTGTTCCGTCTGAAGTGTGTTGAGTTTATCGCCTGGGTAGCGATGACAAGTGCACTTAGCCGGAATAATTCAGGCAGTTCTGCCACAGCTGGTATCAGAGCTGCAGGTTTACTCTTACAACTGTAGCAGCCCCTACAAATATTTTCAGGATAAAATTTGGCCCAATAAAAGATTTTTACAAATTGCGTTGGATTCGTTAAGGTTGGTGCTTAGAACGCAAAGCCCTAGGGATTTATATGGGAATTATCAGGTGGCTGCTAATATATATATATATATATATGTAGTCCAACTCTAACTTGCAGCACTACTTTCTGTCCAAATTTAAATTTATGCACAACCCAATTTTACTATTTGTAACAACACCTTTGATGGTAAGGTAAGGAGGTAAGGATCCTCAGCCAACTGAGGGAGATTGGCCTTCCCGTCGGTGATGCGAACCGAACGCTGTTTCTCAAGCAGTGGCCTACTTGAGATGCTGCCAATATACCAACTTAGATTGAATATATTGGGAGTATATGGTTCGGCGCAGGGTATGGCGATCGCTGTTCATACCCCCGCATTTTGCGGTACCCCCGTGAATACGTTGTTTCGATGACGTATGTTAACGTTGTCTGTACGGCGGTAATGGTACAGATGCTGTTTCTATAGTGAACAGTACTGTTTGGGAACGCTTTCATGTCGTGCTGCCATGAAAGGTTCATGTATATAAATGTGGTCTTCTGCAGGTATACTAACCATGATTAAGAGGTTAAGACGGATAGGACTTATCGACTAGATATTAGTGAGAGACGTATGTGTTATGCCACCAAAATTAACAACGTAAGTCTGAAGATATTCGGCAGTTGTTTTGGTTGTGAGGTCAAATAGTACGTGCATGCATAATCCATTAATAAACAAAATGAATGCTTGAATGTGTTGTTCTTTTAAGGACAGGTTAAGTGTTGTCTATCTTTAGTATGGTTTTAATAGGATTCTTGTGACAGCCTTAGTTGGATCTTCAGTATTATTCCTAAACTCACCATCTTAATTCTTGTTTCAGATGGCGGCTCCTTCCAACATCTTCTGGGATCATGCAGGTCATCTCCATACCAATGCCTTGCACTAGGAGGGTTTTCCCCATCTCCTATGGGAATCCCTTAGAATTCTTCTACACCGAGCCTCCCCAGTACGATGGAGTGGAGTATAGAGAGGAGGGTGTTCCCCAGTGCAGAGTCAAGATGACTATTCCTCAGCACCCTTTCCGTTCTCAGTGGCAGCCCATCAAGGTCAATGTGGTTGGTTATCGTCTCGTCGACACCATCGAGACTGCAGCTTTGGAGGCCATTCACATCTTCTGCAACCAGCACCCCATGAAAGTTGCAGGGCATCCCATTGGCCTATTCCTTGTAATAGATTCCGGTGATCCTGAGTGGAATTTCAGGATAGCTCATTATGGTCATATGCTAGGAGATTCAGCCGAAGAAACACTCCGTGGCACTATCAGGTTTATGAATGTCCAACACCACTATCAGATTCTGTTACGCTGTGGTATGGGTCAATTGACTGGTATCGCTCAAGGTCACTATCAAAATGCTGACCGACAGGTCGCTCAGATCGAAGAGCTTCAAGCCTTAGTTACAGAGAAGGAGGAAATTATCGCAGCGTGAGAGGAGACCATTCTTCACCGGGAGGATCAGATCAATGAGAGTGATGCAATAATCACTCAACGCAACACGATCATTGAGTTCCTCCAGGAGCAAATTCACGATCTTATCCTTGAGGTTGACGATGCTCATGCTCACATCGACGAGCTCCAGCAGCAACCAGTACCTCCTACTGTACCTGTAGCACCGGAAGGCGAAGAAGAAGACCCAGAGGAAATTAAGGGAGTTTCCGGTCTCGACTCCGAGCATGGAGACCCAGAACCTAACCCTCAGCTAGAACATTCCTCTTCCGGCAGCCAGTCCTCCATAGGCAACCTCGACGATTTTTAGTTCATCCAAATCATCGATTTCTTGGATGTAATTAGTGTAGAATGTTGTGACATAGGTAGTGAATAGCCTACCTAGACCTAGAGCCACTAGTTGTAATATATGTGGCATGTGTATATATGAATTGACTTGTAACAGTCAAACCACCCTGATGTACTATGTTAAGAACATCCAGTATCTTCGTTGTAATCTAAACCTTGTGTTCTGCCATCTTGTTCACCATCTTTCCATCTAAAATGAGTTGATTAAACGGCGCATGTGAATTGCATATCTGTTGGGCAACTGTATATCATCTGAAATTAGGAGTAAGAATATGGTTGATAATGGATATCTCCTTTATTTCAGATGGTTGGAGCCACACGTGGAACCCCGGAAGGTTTCCGGCTAGACCAAGCTAGCGGTTCCCAGCAACCGCCACCAGCCCCGCCTAATCTAGCAGAGGTCATGGCCCGAAAGACAGAACTCCTCAACCAGCTAGTGCAGGCTCAGATGGGCCAATTTCATCACCAGCCCCGAGGTCATGATGAACCCCCATCGGCTAGTTACCAAGATTTTCTCCGCACCCAGCCTCCATTGTTCCATAAGGCAGATGAGCCCCTCGATGCTGATGCCTAGCTCCGCACTGTGAAGTCTAAGTTTGCACTGTTATCTGCCCCATGTTCAGATGAGAACAAGGCGCTCTTCGTAGCCCAACAACTTCGTGGCACTGCCCGCATATGGTGGGACCATTATCATGCCATGCAGCCGGCTGATCATGTCGTCACCTGGGAAGAATTCCAGACCGCTTTCAGAGTGCACCACATTCCCGAAGGACTCATTGAGCGAAAGCTCAATGAATTTCTAAATCTGACTCAGGGAACCCGCACCGTCATGCAATATGCACAGGTCTCCAATCACTTGTGCCAATATGCGGGTTATCATGCGGATATAGACGCCCGTAAATGAGATTGTTTCCATCGAGGCCTGAACACCAAGCTTAAAGAACGACTGAATCTGGTAAAGGCCGACAACTTTAATGAATTGGTCAATATGGCCATTACTCAAGAGGACTGCATCTCAGCCCACCGGGCAGAAAAGAAACGGAAGACACCCGCGAGACCCTCAATGGCGCAACCGCCAAGGTATCGGTTGGTCCAGAACACTACTACTCGAGCCCCGCCTCGAAACAATATACCAGGCAGGTGGGTAGCTAGGCCACCCCAGCAGGCTTAATTCAATTGGCCACCGACACCACAACCCCAGCAACAACAGCAACAGCAACAAGGCCCACGGCCGAGCTTTCCGTCATCCAACCAAGGAAACAACAACTATCGTTGTTGCAACTATGGCAGCCCGTCCCATTTCATTAAGGATTGCCCCCAACCCCGAAGACCTTTCCAAGGGCAGGCATCCAACCCAAACAGCAAGGGCAAGGGCAAGAAGCAGATGGTACAAGTCTTCCAGGGAATAGTTAATTTCATGACTCTCTTCGAACTCCCCGAGGGTGCGCCAATAATGACGGGTACTTTCTCTATCAACCATCAACCCGTGATTATACTTTTTGATTCTGGTGCCACCCATAGTTTTATCAGTTCCAAATGTGGAACGAAAATAGGCTGGGATCTTTATCCTACTAGTGGGGCCTATATGATAGCAACTCCTGGCGGTAAAATTTTCTCAAACCAAGTTTGTAGAAGTGTGCCAATTCAGATGGATAGAAATCTGATGACAACAGATTTACTGTTATTGGACCTAGAAGGAATGGATGTCCTCCTAGGCATGAATTGGATGACTAGGCATCGAGTGTCATTGGATATCCCTTCCCGAGCCGTGGAGATAGATTCACCCGACCATGAGCCTACTATTCTCTATCTTTCACAAGGGGAGTACAACAACTCCTGTGCCTACGCTGTAGAAGGGACCAAGTTAAAGGACATCCCTATTGTCTGCGAATATCCAGATATCTTTCCAGATGATTTACCTGGAATGCCCCTGGACCGGGATACTGAATTTATCATAGAACTCCAACCCGGCACAGCCCCCATATCTAAGAGGCCCTATCGTATGCCACCCAATGAACTGGCCGAGTTAAAAATCCAACTCCAGGACCTCCTTGATAAGGGTTTCATTCGTCCAAGTGCTTCACCATGGGGTTGTCCAGCCCTATTCGTGAAGAAGAAGGATAATAGCTTAAGGCTATATGTAGATTATCATCCTCTTAATGCGGTAACCATCAAAAACAAGTATCCCCTGCCCCGCATTGACATTCTATTCGATCAGTTAGCCGGAGCCAAGGTATTCTCTAAGATTAATCTTCGTTCCGGCTATCATCAGATCAAGATTAGATCTAGTGACATTCCAAAAACAGCATTCTCCACCAGATATGGACTCTACGAATATCTGATCATGTCATTTGGTCTTACTAATGCTCCCTCATATTTCATGTATCTCATGAACTCCGTCTTCATGCAAGAACTCGACAATTTGTTGTGGTCTTCATTGATGACATTCTGATCTATTCCAAGAATCCGGAAGATCATGCGAAACATCTCCATGTTGTTCTTCAAAAATTGAGAGACCACCATTTATACGCCAAATTCGCTAAATGTGAGTTTTGGTTGGATACTATGAAATTTCTGGGCCATACCATCTCCAGTGACGGTATATCTATTGACCCCAGTAAAGTACAAGAAGTGATGGATTGGAAACCTCCAACATCAGTCCATCAAATCCGTAGTTTTCTTTATCTCGCTGGCTATTATCGTCGTTTCATTCGTGACTTCTCAAAAATAGCCAAGCCTATGACTGAACGATTAAAGAAAAGAGTTAAATTCTCCTAGGATCAGAAATGTGAAGAAGCATTTCACACTCTCAGGGCACATCTCACTACTGCCCCAATTCTAGCTCAACTGGATGTCTCCGAACCTTTCAACATCTATTGTGATTCTTCAGGAATCGGACTTGGTTGTGTGCTTATGCAAGACAACTGAGTGATTACTTATGCATCGCGAGCACTCAGGACTCATGAATAGAACTATCCTACTCATGATCTTAAACTCGCAGCTGTCATCCATACACTTAAAATCTAGAGACATCATCTGATGGGTACAAAGTGTCATATCTATACTGACCACAAAAGCCTCAAGTACATCTTCACGCAAGCAGATCTAAATATGAGGCAAAGACATTGGCTAGAACTTATCAAAGATTATGATCTAGAAGTACACTATCATCCAGACAAGCCCAACGTCGTTGCGGATGCACTTAGCCGCAAGGCGCATTGCTCTTGCTTATCTGTTGAGGCTTTCAATGAAACGCTTTGTTGGGAGATGAGAAAGCTCAATCTTGAGATCATTCCTCAAGGCAACATGAATCATCTCTCAATTGAAGCTAAACTCTGGGATAACATTATTCTGGCACAACAGCGTAACAAAGGGGTCAAAATCATTAAGCAAAAGTTAGCACAAGGAGAAGGAAAGTATAAGTGCTTTCGAGTAGATCATGAAGGGGTTTTATGGTTCAACGAACGTATCGTTGTACCTAAGGACCATAAGCTTCGTAAACAGATATTGGACGAGGCCCATTTGTCCAAATTCTCTATGCACTCTGGCAGTACCAAGATGTACCAAGATTTGAAATAGAACTTTTGGTGGACTCGTATGAAGCGAGAAATTGCAAAGTATGTCTCGGAGTGTGACATCTGCCAAAGAGTTAAAGCCAGTCATCTCAAAACTGCTGGTATTCTTCAACCTTTACCCATTCCCTCTTGGAAGTGGGAAGATATCAGCATGGATTTTATCGTTGGCTTACCCAACACCTCCCAAAGGCATGACTCTATTTGGGTAATCATGGATCGATTGACCAAGACTACCCATTTCCTTCCTGTGCATACTACCTACAATGCCAAAAAGTATGCCGAGATCTACCTAGATCAAATCGATCGTCTTCATGGAGTGCCTAAGACGATCATTTCTGATCGTGGAGCACAATTCATCGCTCGGTTCTGGGAGCAACTTCAACATGCTCTTGGAACTAAGTTAATTCGAAGCTCCGCATATCACCCTTAGACAGACAAACAAACTGAAAGGGTAAATCAAATTCTGGAAGATATGCTTAGAGCCTGTGTACTTCAGTATGACAAGAATTGGAACAAATGCTTATCATTAGCAGAATTTTCTTACAACAACAGCTACCAAACCAGTCTCAAGATGGCCCCGTTCGAAGCATTGTACGGTCGCCGATGCCGAACTCCTTTAAGTTGGTCACAAACCGGCGAACGTAAAATATTTGGACCGGACCTCTGAAGTAGAGGAAAAGGTGAAGACTATTCAGAACAATTTAAAGGCAGCCCAATCTCAACAGAAAAGCTACACTGACATACGAAGAAGACCATTATAGTTTCAAGTCGGAGACTTCGTATATCTTTGAGTATCTCCTATTCGAGGTATTCAACGGTTCGGCGTAAGAGGAAAACTTGCTCCACGATATATCGGACCCTTTGAAATTCTCGAAATCTGTGGACCCGTAGCTTACCGTCTTCAACTTCCTCCTTAGTTAGCAGCCATCCATGACATCTTCCATATATCTCAACTTAGGAAGTGCATTAAAATTTCTACCGAGATCATCGATTCCCAATCTATTGAAATCCAACCAGATCTATCCTATACCGAGCATCCGATCAAGGTACTAGACACCAAAGAAAGAAGTACTAAAAGAGAAACCATCCGAATGTTCAAAATTCCATGGAACCATCACATTGAAGAAGAAGCGACTTGGGAAACCGAATGCTATCTTCAACGAAATTTTCCAGACTTCCTTCAAGCCAACTCCCAAATCTAATCGCCCGATTCCATTCTGTTCCGGAATCTCGGGATGAGATTGTTTTTAGGGGGTAAGGCTATGACATTTAGGTATTAGGGTTATAAACACACTAAATTCTAGTATATAGTGTGCATGTTAGATCTTGTGTTATATGTTCAAATTTGGATGCAAAAGGAAAAAGGACATTTATGTAATTCTAAAAAATATAGGTCCTTTAGTGTTAAATGGGAGAGAATGGGAGGTAAAATCAAAACATATGAAGGTTGTTTTGCAAAAGTCAAGAATTTGCTTTTAAATCGCAAATATAGGTGAAACTACACATAGGATTTAAGTGTAGTGTAGTTTTTAAATAGGATTTAATTAAAGTTTCAAACTTTGCCAAGTTTTATGTTAGTTTCAAATCCTTAACTCTTTTACAACTGAACGTTAAAGCAAAGTTGCAGATCCTGCTAAACCCTACACTTTTGTTTTTGGGCACATTTTCATTTGAGCTATGGGTTGAAAGTTCTCTAGACATTATAGAGGAGTCCCTGCACTTTTGGAAAATAGCAGATCAGTCCCCAACGTCTACCTCCAGCTCCCTCCTCCTTTGTTTTCTCTGCGCCCGACTACCGCCGCCCTCGCCGGCCATGTGCCGCGCACCCGCCGCCCCCGCGCCGCTCTGAGCTATGCTACGTGCCCTCCTGCGCCTTGCCCGCCGCCTTCCCAGCCTCGCGCTGGCCTGCAGCCGCCTCTCCACGTCGCGCCGCCGCCGCCTGAGCCGCCACGCCTTCCGCCGGCTTGCCAGCTCCTGCTCCCGCGCAACCACGCCTTCTTCTAGACCTGGGCATATCTTGGAGCTCCCCACGCACTCGCTATTGCATTTGCACACACCCATTTTGCTCCCTTTTCTCTGTTCCGACCACCACACCCCGCTCGAGCACCGCCGCTGCCTCAACTCACCGTCAACAGCCACCCACGCTGCTTCCCATCATCGATCTAGTGCACAAATAGCATCCCCGTCACCCACTGAAACTTACCAACCCGCCCAATCTCACTCTCTTGCACCGGAACAACCGGACGACTACGCCGATGAGCTCGAGTTGCTTCCGCCACTCGGCCTCAACGTTGTCTCGTCGATCCACCGCCTCTTAGCCCGGGCCATCTAGCCACTTCCCCACCGCCCTCCTGTCCTCCGGCCACCGGAATGCCGACGACATTTTTTGGACCTCCGCCGCCCGACCCTGTTCGCTGTCATTACGCCGCCACAGCCCCTCTCTACCTCAACCCCGGCCACCCCCATGACCGCCGTGAGTCCCTGAGCATTTCCCCCCACTTGCCCCTCGCCGCCAGTGAGTCCCCTCACCAGATTTGGTCGCCATTGATCTGTCCCCTCTGTAAAACCTGGCCAAGGGCCTATTTGTAACAATTCAAATGTTTCCAGGGGCCTATCTGTTGGAAATCAGTACCCCCTCTTTAATTCAAATCAGCCAACTTGTAAAATTCATAGGAATGTGTAGAAAAATCAAAAAATTGCCAAACCAGTTTTGTTGGAATCTAGAAGTCCAATTCTATAACTTTTGTTAATAAAGTTTGGGTTGAAACTAAATACTTTTTGATTTATTTTAAACTATAGCAAAAGGGTATCTTGTGCATAACTATTGCATGCTAGCTCTTTTTCCTGTGGTTTTTGGTGTGTAGTCTGTTTAAGGTGAATACAAGCTTGTGTCAAAATCTCAACACCAGTACTACACCATGGCTTTACCTAATTCAATTTTGTACAAATCCAGCTTGAGATGATTTAAATTTTATTCAAACATGTTCCTGAGCTTTCCATGCTTAGATCTTTCTACCATATGTTAATATGTTGATAGTTAGTTTCTAATTAATTTTTCAAGAATTTCTAACACTATTTACCTAAGATTTGAATTTAAAACCTAACATTTGAACTAAATTCAAATACCCTAGTGTCTATTTTCTGAAAATTAGGAAAAATTCATAGTAAGCTTATCCACTAGGAATAAGCTTATCCATAAAAAGTCAAGGCCATAGCCTTTATGGATTTCAAAACAAAAATATACTTAACTCAAGCTGGAGGTAAATTTGATATTGAATTAAAATATACTTAGTAAATTTGATTATCCTGTTTTATGAAGTTGTAATTATCACTTGGTTGGATTGCAACTTTATCATGAAATAAAACTCTTAACTCGAGAACCGTCTAAGTCAAATCATTGCATATCATGTAGACTCAACGACACTCGACGACGGAGACTACGAGCTAGTCCCGGAACACGAGCAAGGATTTTCTGAAGATCCCACGAACGTCGCCGAGGTTATAACTGAAGCCCCGAACCAAAGTTTGGAAGTCTCTGACACCACTGACCCTAGCCCGGCTCAAGAAGGCAAGCCTCGTTGCATAACCCAGTATTTCAATTTACTACAATTTTATACTTATATATTATATCTTTGGATTAAGTCTAGGAGTTGAAATGGAATCCTAGATGCATTGATACTAGGAACCTATGTATTGTACCGGAGTCCATATCGGATAAATGCTCTGCTAATAGGACCGGTAGAAGTCGGGTGATTTCCTGTCACTCGCGCGATATAGGAGTTGAATGTTTACTATTCTGCAGTCACTATAAGGATCATGGACGGGGTCATGTACAATATCATGATTCGGAAGGTTACCCCGTCTATGTTGATAAAAGTTGATAAGGTCGCAGTGTGTGGTAGTGGTGGTCAAGCGTTTGAAAGTACTAGCCACATGCCGTGAAATATGGTAAAGCGGTAAGCCTAGTACCTGATTGGCCCGGCAAATGGACATGTCTCCACCACTCGATTAATTTGTTTTTGTTGTACACACGCACCGACGTGTGGGAGTATGTTTTGTGTAGCAGATAGGAGTACGATCATGTAGTCGCACTACAGGTGTACGTCCTGCACATTGGATGTGCGTACGGTCCTACAGTCGCTTGTGGTGGCCCTGATCCATAACCCGGAAAATGAGGGAAACGGTTGCTTCGGAACGATCTTTGGATGTTCCAAGCGTGTGAGTTAGGTTTACCCTTGCAATGTTTGGAAATTCGATTTAGAATCATCCATTTCTCGCGGAGATTGAGACTGCTTATTCCTTCTGCCACATAGAGTAACAACAGTAACTATTGTTGGAATAATCTTGATGAATGATAATCTCTACCTTGCTTGTCTAGAATAGGTGTTTACATAGAATGGTTAATAAGACTAGAATCTGTAAGCTAAAACATGAAAGTAGATCATACTATTTGTTGCTTTTCAGCTAAAATTAAATCCAGAACCATTACATGCCTTCATGAGTCTAGCTACATGGCTAAGTATACCATGAAGCAGTTAAGCCTTGCTGAGTATTAGTATGCTCAGTCTTGCTAGTTAATTTTTCAGGTATGACCTTTGAGAACCCCACGGATAGTCCAGCATGGCCAACTCTGTTCCATTTGGCTGGTCCGTGGAGTGGGATCCGTCCCCGGCTGGCAATGACCCTCCTGAATGACGCCATACTTCGGGCTGAGTGTGATGTCCACCTCCGCGACGAGTGTAGTCGCGCGTTAATTTTTCTTCCGCTGTGAACCTGGACAAGCTATTTAGCTTGTCATTTTAACAATGTTTGTATAAGTTTACTTTAAGTCTGAATGTTTTGTAATAATGTTTAATATCCTATGATTTAATAGTTGATGAGTTGTGTGCAATTGTAAACTCACCTTCGTGCGAGGTAAACCTGCTTCGATCCTGTTGAACCGTGGTTGCATCGGGTGGAGACCCGACAGACTTCCGTCTGAAGTGCGTTGAGTTAGTATCGCCTGGGTAGCGATGACAAGCGCACTTAAGCCGGAATAATTCAGGCGGTTCTGCCATAGCATCGAGTGCGAAACCGGTGACAACCATGCTCGTCAAGTTATCCGTGCCGAAGGAGCCCCTAGAACCTGTCGTCGTAGAGGCCAGAGGGGCCGACCTTCGAAATACCCGTGAGGGAGAGGACCGAAGCCGAAGAGGAGTCCCCAGCGATTTCCGCGGTAAGTTGATGTAGCCGCCCTCGCCCGTATGATCTTCTTTGCCTGAATTCTTCTGATCGTTATGGGTGAGGTAAAATATATCCAGCAGCAGCCTGCACCTCAACAACATGGTGCTGTGAGTACTTCTTTAGGCGGCATTTTGGTCACTCCACTGAAGTGGCAGTATGCCGTTATGCGTGAGCTGATTGAAGACCCGATGCTTACCACAGCAACCCTGAAGCAGTTCCAGGATACATTTAAGGATCTGTATAAGTTTATCTGTATAAGTTTTCCACGTTAAGCTTCCTAGACTGGAGATGACTGCCTTTATCAACGTGCTTGATGTTGTCTAATTGTTTCCTTTTGTTGGGCAGGAACTGGCCAACCGCTCCAAGAAGAAGTCGAACAAGCTCCGAGCTGTAGAAGATGGATTAAACCAGTTGCAGGAGAAAGATCACCAGATTGGCAAGAAAATTTACAAGAACTTCGAGTTGAGGAATCAACTCGACACCATAAAACAGGAGCGTACCCGAGAGGTCTGGCTGCTGAAGAAGGAGATTGAAGATCTCAAGAACAAGAACAAACTGCAAGCCAAGACTCACCGAGGTGATACTCTATCAACTGCTTTATCTTATTTTGCCATACATGAAAAGTAGTATCTGAACTCGTATGAGTACTTCATCGTCTCCTTTTGCTTGCAGAAATTAATAGTATCATAAGAAATAAGGATGATGAGATCACTGACTTGAAGAATCTTGTGCATCGTCGTTCAGATGATGCAGAGAAGCTGATCAAAGTGCTCCACGCTGATGATGCCTAACTCGTAGAGTGCATGACACAGATCAGGGACATGGCCGCTGAGAAGGAGCTTAAAGATAAAGAACTTAGAGAGCTCAAGGGTGCAGCACAAGTAGTCGTGGACATGGTGGATCCTCCAGAAGAGGGAGTAATCAGTGAGAGGACGCTGCTGGAGTGACTCCGTGAAGCCCCATAGAAGATTTCTAGATACATCTCGGAGACCACCAGAACTTAAGTAGCACACATCCTTGGGCTCGTAAAGTCCACTAGCCAAAGGCCAATCTGAGTCCACTAGCAGATGGCATGACAACCGACTGCTCTGAGGAGAATTCTCAGAGTTTGTCGAGGAAGCAAAGCTAGTGGCTCAAAAGTTAATAGATAGCCTGGAGTAGGAGTGAGCGTGATATGTAAACGCTAAACAACATGTCCGTGTTGTAATCATGTATATATGTTTTATTTGTCGTTGCCTGTTCATGTGTTCGGTGTGCTTACTCGTAGAGTAATACCAAAAATCATAAGACTTAGACAAAGAATGTGGGATGCCCAATGCAGAACTACTAAGAAGGCAATGCTTCTGGAGGCTCATGGCGTTGGTTCCTACAAACCGTTAGGCTAGTACTCAAAATAGTCGGAGTCAGTCACAAGTAGTCTTTGCGTTTCCGCCCGTAAGGCAAGTGTAAAAGTAGTTGTGCAGAAAGGACTAGTGGCAACAACCCCCGAGTACTTCTGGTGACTTGGCGTAGTTAACGCGTTGTTTAGTACTTGTGGCCGAAACCCCCAAGTTATGTAGTCTAGCTTAGAGACAAATAGTAGTCGTTTGAAGATCAAACCAACTCTTTATTGATAAACATGCTGCACTGCAGCTGAGAACTTGGTGTACAAGTTATCTAGGGATAGAAACGACATAGGTGCTCGATGTTCCACGAGTTTGGTATCTCCTGTCCATCGGAATCTTGTAGTCGGTACGACCTTGGTTGCGTAACTTTGGTAATGATGAAGGGCCCTTCCTATCGCGAGTTGAACATGTGAAGCCCTATCTCATCTTGGATGCGACGGAGGACCAAATTGCCAATGCTGAAGGACCTCTCCTATACGTTGCAGTCAAGGTAGCATCAGATGCCTTGTAGGTAGCGAGCTGACTGTAATAAGGCATTGCATCTGAGTTCTTCTGCTGAATCAAGCTACAGATGTCTTGCCTGATCAGCTTCGCCTTCTTCATACATCTCCAGCTTTGGAGACTTCCACATGATGTCCGTAGGGAGGATAGCTTCTGACCCATAGATGAGGAAAAATGGCGATTAACCTGTGGCTTTGCTTGGTTGAGTGCAAAACCCCCAGACAACCAAGGAGAGCTCATGAATCCACTTGCCCCCCCTTTTTTGCTATTCTCGTCATGTCTTTTCTTCAGCGCATCAAGGATTAAGCTGTTGGCGCAGTCAACCTGGCCATTGGCTCTCGGGTGAGCAACCGAGACATACTTTACTTCAATAGAGCTATTCTCGCAGAATTTTCAGAACTCATGCGAGTGGAAATTAGATCCCAGATCCTTGACGATAGTATTGGGGAAGCCAAAGCGGTACAGGATGTTGCAGATGAAGCTGACTACTCGATCGGTGGAGATTTTTGTAATCGACTTGCACTCGATCCACTTTGTAAACTTGTCAATGGCCACCAACACATGGGTAAAACCTCCTGGCACTATAGTCAAAGGCCCAATCATGTCCAGGCCCCAACAAGTGAAAGGCAAGAACGGTGGTATGGTGATGAGGTTGTGCACCGGGACGTGAGCATGCCTGCCGAAGAATTGGCAATTGGTACACCGATGAACGAGATCTTCAGCGTTAGCCAAAGCTGTTGGCTAGTAATACCCAGACCCGAATGCTTTCCCGACTAGCGTCCTTGACGCTACATGATTGCCACTAATTCCTTCATGAATTTCTTACAATATTTCTTTGCCTTCCTCAACGAGAACGCACTTCATAAGGACGCCAGTTGCTAAACCACGTTTGAATAACTTGTCACCGACCAAAACATACCCTTTGCTCCGCCATATGATGCGTGCAGCCTTGGTGCTCTTTTCATCAATGCGTGGGGGTGGCTTCAGTTCTTTGATGAAGTCGATGAATGGTACCCGCCAGTCGACCTCGATCATCACGACCTCTCAACTAGGTTCGGATGAACCTTGATCGATGATCATAAGATCTGGTTGCCTGATCGATGGGTGATGTAATTGGTGAATGAGTATACCTGGTGGAACTTTTGCTCAATCGGAGCCCAACTTCGAGAGCACGTCCGCCCCCACGTTATTATCCCGGATCACATGGATGATTTCCAGGCCCGAGAACTTGTTCCCCAATTTGCGTATCTTAGCAACATATGCATCCATGGTTTATTTGTTGATGTCCCACTCCTTGTTGACTTGTTGGACTACTAGCAAGCAGACGCGTAGACGAGTGGTCGCTTGATGCCAAGAGAGACTGCCAGGCAGAGCCCATGCAGTAATGCCTCGTACTCGGTTTCATTGTTGGAGACCTCAAATAGTATCTGGAAAACAAATTTGAGTTATTCGAATGTTGGAGATATGAAAAGAACTCCTTTGCCGCTGCCTCCGAGCTTGAGAGAACCATCAAAGTACGTGACCAATGCTCGGGCATGTTGGCTGGAGCTGCAACTTGACTTTCTTGCCACTCTACTATGAAATCGACTAGTGCTTGCGATTTGATGGCGATGCGAGGCTTGAAGTAAATGCTGAGAGCCCCCAGTTCCACTGCCCACTTGGAGATGCATCCAATGACATCCCGATTGTGGATTATATCCGCTAATGTGAAATCAGTGACAACTGAGATCTTGTATTCATCGAAATAGTGGCAAAGATTCCTAAAAGCGATGAGTATAGCGTAGAGAAGTTTCTGAATTGATGGGTAACGAAAACCTTGGATTTAGAGAGGACTTCGCTGACGAAATACACCGGCTGCTGCACACCAAATGCATGGCCTTCCTCGAGGCACTCCACCATGATGGCTGTACTGATGACATGAGTAGTCACGACAATGCATAGTAGTCAATTCTCGCCATGTAATGGAGCCGTGAGGATGGGGAGCAACTGAAGATAATGCCTGAGATCTTCCAGCTCCTATGCCCCCTCCTTTGTCCATTGGAACTTGTCTTGCCGCTTGAGAAGTTTGAAGAAAGGTAATCCTCTTTCCCTAAGTCATGAGATGAATCTGTTAACAGCCGCCATGCACCCTGTGAGCTTCTGGATATTCTTGATCGTCTGTGGAGCTCCCATGTCTGTGATGGAAATAATCTTCTCTGGGTTGGCTTCAATTCCTCGGTGACTGATGATGAAACCGAGTAGTTTCCCTTGCAGTACGCTGAAGACGCACTTGGTTGTGTTGAGCTTCCACCGGAACTTGTGCAACCTGTTGAAGGTTTCCTCGAGGTCGGAGATGAACTCGTCGTGCTTTCTAGTCTTGACGACCACGTCATCCACGTAAGCTTCAACATTGCGATGTAGCTGATCAGTGAGGCAAAACTGGATGGCTCACTAGTATGTAGCCCCTGCATTCTTCAGCCCGAAGGACATAGTCTTGTAGGCGTATGCTCCAAACAAGGTGATGAACGTTGTATTGATCTGGTCTTCTTCCTTGAGGGCAATTTGATGGTAGCTCGAGTAGCAATCAAGGAAAGAGAGCAGGACGCAGCCACCCGTGGAGTTGATGACTTGGTCGATGCATGGGAGCGTGAAACAATCTTTCGGGCAGCGTATGTTGAGATCGGTATAATCCACACACATCCTCCATTCATTATTATTCTTTTTCAAAACATGTACAGGGTTAGCTAGCCACTCTGGGTGGTAGACTTCTTTAATGAAACCAGCCGTGAGTAGTTTTACTAACTCCTTTTTGATGGCCTCCCTCTTGTCGGGGGAGAAACAGCACAGTCGTTGCTTCTTGGGGGAGTCTTTCGGATTGACTTTTAGGCAATGCTCGATCAACTCCTTGGGCACTCCTGGCATATCTAGTGGTTTCCACAAAGATATATCTCGGTTAGCCCTAATGAAGTTGACGAGTGCGAGTTCCTATTTGTTGTCCAGCCCGGCATTGATAAGTTCTATGTTAGACGAGTCACCCTCTGGGAGTTGGATCATCTTCACACCGACGTCGCTGGTGTTGGGCTTCACCGTTGACTGGCCCAGCTTCTTCTATGGGAGTATAGCTGGAATAACCATCTCTGACTGAGAGAGCTGTTGCGCAGCCATGAAGACTTAGAGATGAAGGTTCTGGCACGCGTGTAGTTGAGGTGTACTTGATTGCCTCTTGATCGCGGTCGTACAACTTCTTCAAGTCATCGTGGAAGGTGAGGACCCCTGTCTTGCTCGGCATCTTGAGAACCAGGTAGACGTAATGGGGTACAGCCTTGAATTTGGCTAGAGCAGGTCTATCAAGGATGGCGTAGTATGAGGATTCGAAGTTCGCCACCTTGAAACTGATGTACTCTGTACGATAGTTTTCCTTTGTCCCAAAGGTAACAGGCAGTGTTACCGAACCAATTGGTGTGGCCACGTTTCCTGGAACGATGTTGTAGAACGGAGCCTTGCTTGGGGTGAGCATCTTGGAGATGTCTAGCCCCCATCTTCTTGAAAGTACTCGCGAAGAGCAGGTTGAGGCCACTCCCGCCATCGATGAGTACTCAGGTGTGCTGTGAGCCGGCCACTACAAGATCCAGAACAAGTAGGAATTTTCCTGGCTCGGAGAACTTCATCCACTGATCCTCTCGAGAGAAAGAAATCGGGACCTCGCTGTATCTCAAGGGCCGCTGTATGGCTGGCTTGACAGATAAGATCTCGCGTAGAGTAAGCTTCTGCCCGCGCTTGGTTGGGAAGCCATCATCGCTGCTAAAGATAACATTAATAATGTTCTTAGGATCTTGGTATCCCTATGCCCCCGACTTGTCTCCCTCCTCGTCGTCCTTATCCTTCCCCTTTTCATCCTAATCAGGGAGAGGTGCGTTGAGGGACTTGCGGAGGCTGATGCACTGGAAGAGTGTGTGCTTGGACTTTGGGTGCATCGAGCATTATTTGTGCAGGATGTTCTCGAACTGATCCTGGTGGTTCTCTAACTTCTTGCCACGCGAGTTGCGCTCTACAGCCGTGACTTCATGGTCTGGCATGCGCTTTCGGGAGGGTTTCGAGTAGTTCCGCTGGCTTTTGAAAGAGCAGTTGCCATTGTTGCGCTTGGGGAAGAGCTCGTTCTCCTCGTCCTCCTGGTCGGCCCATCGCTGCATCATGTTGCAAAGGTCCAGGACAGTCTTGGGGCGATTGCGGCCAATGTCGCGATAGATGTTCTTTGAGCCAAGGCCGTTTTGGAAGCAGTGGATGATGTTCTCGTCGGTGATGTTGACGATGGTGGTGCACATCACGAAGAAACGCCTGGTGTAGGACCTTAGGGTCTCATTCTCCTCCTACTTGACCTGTGACAAGTAATGGCGGCATGGAGCATGGAGCCCTAGACGTTGTCGGTGAAGGTTTTCTTCAGGTCCTCCCAGGATTTGATGGAGTCTGGCTTGAGGCTTTCGAGCCAGGTGAGCGATGCGGATTCCAGCATCATTGGGAAGTAGATAACTTGGTCGTGTTGGAGCCGCTCAACACTTCAATGGCGATAGAGTAGCAGGCAATCCACTGCCGTGAGTCTTGTTTGCCATCGTACTTGGTGATGCCGACTGGCTTGAACTCCCTTGGGCAGTCGCAGGAGGTGATGTTGCAAGTGAAAGCTAGGAAGCGATCACTATCGTCGACATCGCGTGGATCACCGCCGCGCTCGCGGCGTCTCGAGTCGATGATGTCTTGAGCGTCACGGCCTTTGTTGATCTTCTGCCTTAGGTCGACTGTAGGAAAGTCGCGGAGGTTTCCATGGTGGTCGTGGCCTCCAGCAGAGTGACCACCGGCTTGAGGCCTTGTGACCTGGTGGTTGCCCGACTGACGTGTAGGCTATTGGACTTCTTGGTCAGCATGGCCGCATGCGGATTGCTGGGCGTGCTGGTGTACGTGGCCACCCCGATTGTCTTGATTGTGGTGGCGGTTGTCATTCCTTCGAGGGTTGGATCCTCCTCCTAGGTGCGACTAACCCGGGCGATGGAGCTTGCATGACGCTCCGATCTTGAGCGGCTGCGCTGCAGCGACGGCATGGGTCCCGCTGATCCAGTTGAACGATGGCGCGCTGCATCAGATGCAGCAGCCTCTCAGTCTCCGATTGGAGTGTTGTACTGGCGATCATCGCCTACAGCAAAGGCACCATTGAGGTTTCTGTGGTGAGGTGGGTTCCATGGCGGGCTTCCGAGTTCTGCCCACGCTTGGCAAGCTTGGCATTCTTGATCCTCCGGATTCTCCTGTGCTCCTCGTCTTCATCTTGAGGGGCATCTGTCGTGCGCTCGTCAGTGGAGACGTCCATGAGTAGTTCATCGTCGTACTATCTTCCTGGTTTGTCATCTTGCCATGCTCGTGGAGGGAGGCCATGTAGATGTGACGTTGCGGCAAACACTCTCTGTTGGAGTTGTGGTCGACGAGTACAGTCCTGCCTTCTCCCTCCTCTGCAATGGGGGAGAGAGGCTTGCCTTCCTAAAAAGGTAGTTCTTGTGTGAAAGCCACAAGGCGGGAGTCATATTCAAGTAGCTCAAAGGGCTCCATGCCCTTCTAGTACACGAACCGTCCTGCGACGTTGAGGTTATAATCAGGCCCAGATGACAACCTGGAAAGGTTTTGGAGTCATCATCTGAATCCGAGTTCTTGTCAAAAATGGGGGCCTCCCGATAGGCGGTGGCTCCCTCGTCTCCGATTTTGAGTAGGTTTATCCAAGTCCTCTTCCAATGCGGAGAGGAACTCAGATTGAGTGAGCTCCTGGTAAACAGAATCCGCATTGCGTAGCCCGAATAGGAGTCGGGTACGCTCTTCCCCAAATCGAATTAACTGTGACCCGAGAAGTCCTGGTGCAACATGAGTCGAAGTCGCGTCGATAGCGGATTCCTCCTCGATCTCCCTGGCTAGGTCAGGGAGCAGCATCTCGTCGAGGTTGCCGATGAACTCATCGAGATCGCTGCATTGAGTTGCTGCAGGGTCTCCGACTCCATGGAGTTTGCTAGATGGCTATTGAAGCCACCCGAACCATTGGTGATATAGATCCAGAAGCCGAAAATGAAGGTTGTGCCCTCGTCGAGCATAGCGCTAATGAAGTCGAAAGATGCCATCGAGTTCTCCGGTGGATGCTCGATGAATATCCCTACGACAGCTCTAGATGTTTAATGTCCAAGCCCACTGAGGGATACCCCCGAGTTGGTAGATTATAGGTGGGGTGTCGCCGAGATCAGGAACTTGAAGTTGTAAGAAACACAAAACTTTAGACAGGTTCATACCGCCGAGAGCGTAATACCCTACTTCCTGTGTGGTGGTTTGTATTGTTTTAGATGATGTAATGTTTGGAGAGGGTCCCTACCCTCCCTTATATAGTCCGGGGACAGTGTTATATGGAAGTCCTAACCAAATACAAGCTCAGGAATCCTACCCGAGTACTACTCGGGTAGTTTCTTTTTGTTCCAACTAGTCTTACTTCTGTATGAATAGTTACAACTGGTGTAGGGTATGGGTCTTGTCTCATCCCTTATCCTAGAATATGTACACCATATGCGCAGTTCCGTGGTTTCGGATCTGACAATGCTCTAGCTGACTGCAATATTTTTTCTTTTCTATTTTGATGTTTTAATTTTTTTTTTTATTAAAAATTGATTTGTAAGGATGGGTCATAGCATGATCCGCCCTAGAAATTATTTTTAGGGGCGGACCCAATATCCGCTCCTAAAAATAACATTTCTAGCTGCGAAAAGTAAGGACAGGTACCGCACGCTCCTCTAAAAATACAATTTTATCTGCACATAAAAATACTTTTCGTAGCAGTGAGGCGTGCAACCATTGCTCTGGCCAATACTACTGTACCCAGTTGTCCGATCCATGGCTCAATTAAGTGTGACCTGCACTAATGCAGATCGTGATGAATATGGTCAAAAATTTGCTTTATTTTGAGTCTTGGAAAATGGACTTCTATTTCATATACTTGATATTGTAATAGTACATATTTATACACTAGCATTCAGAAAAGGAAACGAATCGAAGAAGCGACATGGGTTGAAATGATTGGAAGCGCAAGTCGGATGGCTTTGATTTATAATCAAAAGTGCTTATGCATGCCTGCGAATTCCCAGTTTCCCTCCGTTGCATTGTTGACCATCTAATAAATGGCTTGCAGCATGGATCCCTATATTATGTCAGTCCACAAACTTCACCACGTAGGATGATTTTATAGCATTAATTATATACCATATATGATTTTTTAGTTTGTATGGCGCTATAATAAATGAGAGTGGAGAGAGGAAAAAATCGGATCTCATGCAAAATTCAGTGTCAATACGAAAACCAATACGCACTACAGAACCGTTTGGGAAGGCTATCCCGAAACAGCTTCACCGCTGAATCCAAAGCTGGTGAAGCAAAAAAAATATGGCTTCATTCGATTTCTAGTTCATTTTAACCCGGCTTACAAAATGGCTTCACGCTACATTATTGTCTCGATTTGCATAAAATATGTGAAGCCGAAGCCAGTAAAAGCCCTCCCAAACGGGCTCTACAAGGTGTGCATTGGAAGTGAGGTTGTATCTTCATAATATATACATTAAGCACAGATATGATAGGCGGAGAAGAGAGAGTGAGTTTAATATGAATCCACGGTAAAATATTATGGGTTGTAGAGTTTAGCTTTTAAAAATTGTATCTTGATAATATAGTAATGTAGATACTACCCATAAATTTTATGGGTTTAGAATTGCCCTTAGTATGTATATGTAGGGCCACAAGATCATCATGAGGACATGAACTTTGCTGTATAAAGGGCACACAAGTTGGAGCCAGTGACCCACATAAAAGACCAAGCGCAATATACAGAGACGATCAACACAAATAGAGGGAATTTGAAAACATAACAGGTGGTATTTTTTCAATATTCCAAAAATATGATTTAAGAGGTGGTATTTTTTAATATTCCAAAAAGTATGAATTAAGATTTAAATCTGTTGGAATGTTAGGTTCTGGCCAATTCATCATTAGCTCTAGGCTAACATGCGTGCGTGTAACACCAGTCCCTAATCCCTCGCATACAGCATCTAGCAAGATTCGGGGTATGTTTGGATGTGGGGAGCTAAACTTTGGTCCCTGTAATATCAGATGCTTGGACACCAACTAGAAATATTAAATATAGATTAATTATAAAATAAATTGTATAAATAGAGGCTAATTCACAAGATGAATCCATTAAACCTTATTAGTCCACGATTCGATCATATTGTGCTACAGTAAACATATGCTAATGATGGATTAATTAGACTTAATAGATTCATCTTGTGAATTAACCTCCATTTATACAATTGGTTTTATATTTAACCTATATTTAATGCTCATAATTGATATCAAAAATCCGATACGATAGGACTAAACTTTAGTCAACCGGATCCAAACAGACCCTCGGTGTAGCCATTTCTCATCCTCCCCTTCCTTGTTCTTAGGTTCGCAAAGATGATGCATGTTGGTTCCGTCAACTTTAGAAATATGATGATGTTACCGTACTTCTATGATTAAGTATCGATAGCACGGGAACTAGGATTTCGCTCACCTAGGCGATGGCAACGGCTATCCCTGCCAACGCCGGTTTACAGGGGCGCCGTTAAGAGTCACATATATCATTGGCAGTGAAGGCATCGCAGAAGCCGAAACAAGCTAGGCAAGTGGCTTAGAAGAAATAAAACGATATAGCAAGCAAAAAAATTGTATTTTTTAAATCATATATTCAAATTAAAATCTAATTGCACCATAGCATTCGCTGTGAATAAATCTTCAAAACAAGATTACATTTGAATATGTTTGGATGATTTTTTTATGAAACGTCTTTTTTATGAATGTAGAACAATTTTCTTATGAACCGAAACAATTTGTTGGGATAACCACACTAACGCAGCAAGTCAGTGGTAGCAGAAATCAGTCCAAGATATCAACCTATTCACATAGGGCACCGTATGCATCACACATATTATGGAGTAAATCGCAGCAGCATCACGTCAACCATGAGACACCAAATTTAACGTGGAAAATCCCAAATTAGGGGAAAAACCACGGGCCAAGCCAGCCAAATCTTTTTCCACTATATGCTTGTGGGATTACAATAAGATTCTCTCTTGATAGCACTAGAGGCTCACATACATCAAGATTTCATTATCTTGGACAGCAACAACAATCTTGGACAGCAACAACAAGATTTGGTGCTACAAACTCGAGTATAGAAGGACCTCACCAATAGATGGTGGAAAAACATATTGGAGGCACCAAGGATGTGGATCTGAACCTTCACAACCTTCACGACGAATCCGTCTTGTTCCCTTGCAAGATCGCTTCTCCAATCATCTTCTCCTTCCCTTTCTTCTCTTCTCCATTTGGAGGCTCTATTCTGAAATCTCGTAGCTCCCTCTCTCTCTATTTCCAGAGGCTTCTTCCGTCTTTCGTAAGGCAGCATACTAGGTGCTAAATGCACCCAAGGTTGGCCCATAACATAGAATCTATTTCCCTTACATGAGGGGCTGCTCACAGTGAGCATTTACTCTCCTCATTTGCCCCATCATAAGGAGAATTTCTCAATACAATTATTCCAACGTAATAAAGAAATTACAAGCTAGCGTCCGGACATCCGATGGATCGGATGCTCTGCTGCTACATCAAAATAAAACATCTGAAATATAGAAAATTTAAGATTGCAACAGTAAAAAAATATAAAAAAATAGTTCAATATAAACATCGTATTCTAAGAAAAAAATTATCGCCGCAACATCGAACACATGTTTCATACAATATTCCTCAAACATCCAAAAATATCTACTGCAACACCATAAGGTACCAATTGCAACATCCTAAAATCTCTACTGCAACATCATGATATACCTATTGCAACATCGCCACCCGATGCTCCCCTACCATAGCCTTCGCTCTTCCTCTGCAATATCCCGAATGTACCCACCATGGCCACCGCCCAGAGCTCCTCTGGCGGCCTACGCAGCTCACCCTAACGGGGGAGCGACAATCGGGGCGGGGAAGGCGCAAGGGAGCGAAGGCCCAGCCCCCACCACGTGTACCCCGCCTGTTGCCCGCCGTCTGGAGCTGCCCGCCGTAGCCGCCGCCCAAAGCTCCTCCGACGGTAGGCGCAGGGGAAACCGCGGGGAAGTGGCAACCGGCGCGGCTCACCCTCGCCGCGGGGGGAGCGCGGCCAGCAGGGCCGCGCCCCGGCGCTCGAGCCCGCACAGCAGCCAACGCGAGGTCGTGCCCTGGCGCTCGAGCCCGCACGGCGGCTGGCGTGGCTCGCCCCTGCGGGGAGCAGCGGTCGGAGCAGCTCCTCCCGACGCTCCAACCTGCACGGGAGATAGAGGGAGAGAGATATAGAGAGATTGTGCATCGGGAGCCGGTTTTGACAGTGGTTGGAGCATGCGACGGATCGGACGATCCCTAGCATTACCGAGTTCCACTTTCTGCGACAGGTCAAACTCCAGGTGGTGTACAGCGCACGGCTCTTTTTGCCATACAGATCAGTTCCTCCCGTCTCCACGCATGGAGTAGCTTAAATCCTCATGGCACTCCAACCAGAAAGTAAAGTGGGCTAAACTATTACTTGGGCTTGGGCTAGTGAACCCAGTCAGATCCAAAGAGCTTGGTGTCGACCTTCCGTTGACGCGTTTCTGGCATACGTCTCCCTTCCTCGGCTGGCGGAACAACAGCGACAGGTTCTTGGGTGGTGAAAGATTGCATCGCATTCAGTCTGATCATGCTGGATAAGCTAGTAAAGGATGTTTAAACCTCATTTTGTATGATCCGTGAAAAGAAATATTAGTGACCTCCTCACAAAAAAAAAAAGATTAGTGACCTGAAAACGACAAGATGGAAAAGTGCATAGCAGATACCAGATAGGAAGGAACTGATGCGCCATAAGATTGTCAAAAGTTGTTTCCCTGAATCAAGCATAATGTATGCATCCAACGATCCAGAATCCATAAAGTAAAGTGGCAAACCCATTCAGATTGCAAAGCACCCTATGAAAGAAACATTCAGGAAGATTGTCTAACCTTCTTTTCAGCCTTTCAAACCTGAAACTTCCCAGATCCATGTGCCAAACATTCGGAATTGAAGGAGCAATTTGGTCTTCAATAAAAGTGCCATATGCTACGACGGATAGGTTCTTTTTCTGAAACAAACAGTAAGGAAACTTTGTCTGAGTCGTTTCCTGAATTTCAAATCTGAAATGCCCTGGTCTTTCTGCCCAAAATCCGAAACAAGCTGTATCTTATGACTGACAGACAGAGAGGTCCAACCATAGTTTCTTGCTCTCCATACTTAATACCGATCACTTAATATATAATTCCTGCAGTGTGAATGAGAATTACGCGCCAGGCTGAAATTCAGGTCCCATACTGCTAAAGTACATGCACATGGATCCGGAGTAGATCAAACAACTGGCCATGTTCCCTTGGTCAATTCATTCTTATGCAAATTCCAGCGGCAGGAAAAACTGTTCATTTCCTTTGCAGCCCTACGGACCAATTTGCTCATTTTCTAGTGTTCGCAGCACATGAGAGCATGCCTTTGTCCTCTCCGTCAGAAAACGAGATTAAAGGGTGAAAAGTGATTGGCTACAGACATATATGGTTCATCTCGTATGCTATGCTATCATATATTTTCCAAAAACTAATTGTATCAAATTAATGCATATACAAATGAGGATACTCTTTCATAAATGCAGATTGAATATGTGAGGAACTGGGTACTGTCAAACATGAATATTTTTTGTCAAATATTAAGTAAAAACGACAAAGACCTACTCCTATAGCAAGCTCCCGGCCTCGCATACAGGTGCACAATTCGGGCCGTGGTCGGATGCGCCCAGTAGTGGCCATCCTCATCCAGCTAGGACGATGGGTAAAAGGCAGTTGCTGCCTAAAAAAATGTCCCTCGTTGTATACTGCTTTCAGGGCCTTTACAGGAGTTGAGGCTGCTACCTCTAAACCAAAGCCGTGGGACGGTCTTTCCCAAGGTCAGCTTCTTTAAGTTAGTTTGTGGATAAATTTTTGGTCTACAGATAATCAAAAAAAAATATCTTACTTGTTCATATTCTAATAAAAATATTCATGAAGATACTTGAAGTCTTTATCCCCGGTTGTAATGTGCATCTTTTAGCAGTTACTATATATGCTTTTCTACCATATTCATATTTTTCTCCTTTGTACCTCACAGCAATATGTGATTGGTAGTGTTTATTTAAGACCATAGCTTGAGACATGTGTTGATATGAGAATCGATATGCTCATCATTTTTTGGAAACATGTATATATATGCTCTCCAGTGTAACATGAATTGCCCATGGATTCTTTAATGTAACATAGAACAAATGAAACAATCATATATACAGTATATGCCTGCCTAGAAAGATTTCATACGGAAAAAAATTTTAAAAAAAACCAGTGCAGTGACATCCTACCCTACGGATGCCTAGAAGAATTTCCTCGTTGCCAGGATCTCATGGATCGGCCGGTCTGGCACGAGGATGAACTTGACCGCCCATCCAATCGGCCACGACATGGCCGCTATGGCGACACAGACACCCCACTGCGCCACGCCAAGCCTCTGGGTGCCGGCGAACCTCGTCAGCAGCTCCACCATCACCACCTGCATGGCGATCGTCACGGCGATGATGCCCAGGAACATCCTGTTCCGGAGCACGCCGGCGAAGACGTTCTTCCGCTCGATCTCCCGGGCGTTGAACTCGTTGAACACCTGGCAGAGCACGAAGGCGTTGAAGATCATGGTGCTGTTGGCCTTCTCGTCGACGCCGAAGACGTCGCGGCCGCGGTACTGGAGCGCCAGCAGCACGGCCACCTGGAACGCGGCCTGCGCGGCGAGGTTGCGCCACATGGCGTTGCTGATGAGCGGCGCCGTGCGGCCGATGGGCGGGCGCCGCATGAGCGCCTTGGTGGGCTTGTCCGTCGCCAGCGCCAGCGCGCCCATGGTGTCCATGATCAGGTTCACCCACAGCAGCTGCACCGTCGTCAGCGGCATCTTGCCCGAGGTCAGCGCCGACACGAAGTTGATGATCAGCGCCGCGACGTTGACGGTGAGCTGGAACTGGATGAACTTCTGGATGTTGTTGAAGACGCAGCGGCCCCACCGGGTGGCCGTCACCACCGTGTCGAAGTTGTCGTTCATGATCACGATGTCGGAGCTCTCCTTGGCGACCTCGGTGCCCTGGATACCCATGGACAGCCCGACGTCGGCCTCCTTGAGCGCCGGCGCGTCGTTGGTGCCGTCGCCGGTGACCGCGACCACGTGGCCCTTCTGCTTCAGGCGCTGTACCAGCACCAGCTTGTCCATGGGCAGCGACCGCGCCATCACGCGGATGCGGTCCACGATCTCCAGCTGCTCCTCCGGCGACATGGCGCGGAACTCGTGCCCCTCGATGACAACACCATCGCGATCGTTGTCCGAGATGATGCCGCACTCCTTGGCAATGGCACGGGCCGTGAGAACGTTGTCGCCGGTGACCATCTTGACCGCGACACCCGCCTTCGTGCAGGCCTCAATGGCGGTCCTGACCTCTGGACGGCAGGGATCCTTCAAACCGACGAAGCCCAGCAATGTCAGGTCCTTATCATCGATCTTGGTGTGCTCTCCGTCGACCTGCTTGTAAGCGAATGCGATGCACCGAAGGCTGCCTGCCGCCATGTCGCTGATGACCTTCTCGAGGTTCCTCCTCTGCTCGCCGCCGAGCTGGCGCGCCGCGCCGTCCGTGCCGACATACGCCGAGCAGCTCGCCAAGACCATCTCGGCGGCACCTTTCCAGTGCGCGGTCACCGCGCCGGTCGCATTGTCCCTGATCAGTACGCCGCTGCGCTTCTTGTCGGAGTTGAAGGCCTCGACGTGCAGCACCTTGCAGCTCCTCTTCAGCGCGTCGGCGTCCATTCCCAGCTCCGTCACGGCCCACGACAGCAGCGCCTTCTCCGTCGGGCTCCCCGATATCTCCGGCGTCGAGACGTTGTCCGGCTTGTACACGCTCCCCGTGGTGTTGAGCCCTGCCCCCTGGCACAGCAAGCTGACGACGCCGCCGTTGACCGCAGCCACCGCCTCGGGCCGGTCGGTGCCGACCCAGAACTCGGTTACCTTCATCTGGTTCAGCGTAAGCGTCCCTGTCTTGTCGGTGCAGATGGTGGTGACGGAGCCCATGGTCTCACACGCCGAGAGCGTGCGCACCAGCGCGTTCTCCTTGACCATCCGCTTCATGGAGAATGCCAGCGTCAGGGTGACGGCGAGCGGCAGACCCTCCGGGATGGCGACGACGATGATGGTGACCGCCTGCTGGAAGATCCCGACAAGCGCGCTGAAGACGGTGTTGAAGGTAACGTGCTGCTTGTCGAACAGGGGTTTGCCCTGCTCATCCCTGGTGCTGCCGGTGAAGTGCCGCGTTGTGAGCACGGCGAAAACGAGCACCGCCACGGCGACGCCGACCTTGCCGATGCTGGAGGTGAGGCCCTCGAGGCGCTCCTGCAGCGGCGTCGGCTCGGTCTTCTCCCTGGTGATGCTGCTCATCATCTCGCCCCACGCAGTGTCCGTGCCGACGGCCGTGACGATCATCTGACCGTAGCCGTCGATGACCTTCACGCCGGAGGCCAGGAAGGGGCTCTTCTCGGCGTCGATGTGCACCGGGTGGGGCTCGCCGGTCATGCTGGACTCGTCTACCTGCAGCGCGTGCCCCTCCAGGAACACGCCATCGGCGGGCACGACGTCGCCGATCTTGAGCACCACGACGTCGCCTACGACGACGTCGAAGATGGAGACCTCCTGCCTCCGCCCGCCGCGCACGACGGTGACCGCGATGTCGTCGGACTCACTGGCGAGCCTGTCGAAGCGCTTGGCCTGGCCGTGATTGCTGACCGCGGACACCGCCGCGACGAGGAACACGGCGAGGAAGATGCTGACACCATCGTACCAGCCGTCCTTGAGGCCGTGCTCCTTGATGCCGAACCCCAGGGACACGGCGGCGCAGACGAGCAGCACGATGAGGAAGACGTCGCTGAGCGCGTCCCACACGTGTCGCCAGAACCCTTTGGGCTTCCGCCGCGGGTGCGTGTTGGCGCCGAACGCCTCGCGGCGGCGGAGCACGTCGGCCTCGTCGCCGCGGATGCCGGCCTCCGCGCCGGATGCCAGCGCGGCGGCGATCCCGGCGCCGCCGCCGAGGCGGCGGAAGCAGTCGTGGCGCTTCTCCTTGACCAGGCCCTTGAAGTCCTTGTCGTCGGGCGCGACAGAGAATTCCACCGGCGCGGCGCCGGCGGGCGTGGACGTGCCGGCAGCGTCCGCGTCAGCATCTTCGTCGTGGATCTTGATGGTGACGTAGGAGCCCGTGCGGCGCAGGATGTCGGCGGACAGGAACGCGAGGCGGGAGAGCCTGTGGCAGGACCGGATGACGTTGGCGGCCTTCCTCCACTTCTTCATCCACCGCATGGGATCCGCCGTGGACCTGCCCACGGCGATCAGGTAGTCGGCGGCGCAGTCCATGCGTGCCACACCAATAGAGCCCAGCAGAAACGAAGACGACTCCGGTTCGAAAAAAGAAAAGAATACGCAGAAGCAGAAGAATCAACCGAGAGTTGGATCAAGGATCAGCTCCCCCGGCTTCACACAAGATGATCTATCCAATGTGTGTGAACGCAGCGGATGCAAGTACGGAGGGGACAGACTCAATGGCGGCGCTGGCAAGGCAATGGCTGACGGGTGATCCCGGTCTGCTGTTGGTTTCAACGAATGCTGGCACCTTATGGACAGGTGATCTGGTGGAGGAAGACGAGGGGTGAGGACCTAACTTATACCGGAGGCGGGGCGAGGGGAAGACACGGTCGCCATGGCGGTCAGGAAGCTGCCAGGAAGCCGCCAGAGTAACCGTCAGGAAGCAGGTTTGTTCCATTTTTGGAAGCCGTTTCCACTAGCCATGGCCCATAGCTGTTTCAGCGGTGCTCATCGATCGTGGGAAACAAGAAGGAAGCTTCCCGGCTCCGTTCGAACTGAATGGGAAAGATATTCGAACTGAATTCTGCCGAAATTGGAGAGATGGGGATGCAGAGTTCGCATTGCCCGCAAGGCTGCGAACGAGCTTAGCGGGAGGAAGGTGCCGCGAAACTAAGCCCAAACCCAGCTGATTTACAGCCGTAATAACCGGCCGCACATCTGATTACAGTTGGGCACACGGCCGTTGGTGGATGGTAATTACAGTGCTAATTAGATCGTCTCGCGGCGGAGGCCGTAGGACGAGTGCGGCGCATGACGTGCGTACGGACGGAGGGGACGCCATGTGTGGCGCGCACGTCCCCGGCCGGCCAACCGGCCGCTCAGAGCTGTGGGTTCGCCGTCGCGTACGCCAGGGACCTGGACTTCTTCGCCGCCGCGTTTAGCTGTTGCCATCTGTTCAGCTCATGGTTACAAGCGTAGGACGACGGCATGGGTCGAACCGTTCTTCGCCGCAAATCGCTACAATACATCTAGTTTTACTGCTCCCTCCAATCACAATGAAATGTCATTTTAGATGTGGATCGATCTGGTAACCGGCACTGTACATTGACTACTGATTATTGGTATCTAACATATTCAAAATATATAGTAGCAAGGTTGCTGCTAGTACATTGAGTCTACGTTTAGATGAAATTGTCTACACAGGCCATTTCCAAAAGTTGAACAAAAAAAAGTTCAAGATGATATTGATGATCAAAGTTCTGATAGCATGTTTCCTTCGCACAACATTTCACGCCAACCCACTATCTACACGCTGAAGACAGCGTTTCTTATGACTCTAGGTACCTCTGGACATAAATTCTCCACAAAGTACTGTGTTAATCGTGCCATAATGCTATACCGCCAAATTTGCCGAGGGATATTCGGAAAAATGATGGCAGGTGGCTATTGCTAGTGCAGAAAATAATTGAATTCACTTGCAGACAACTAAAAAGTTGATATTTACAAATAGACGACACCGCACTCGTTAGAATATTCATTTTAGCAAGGAAAGGAGAGGGGAAACACTGAGAAATTTCTATACCGTCACTGTTTACAGCAGGGTTTTCAACTGAGAAATTCTGTATTGTACCAAACGCGGGAACAAGATACTGCATGCTGACGTCACAGATTTGCATTGATATATCTCTAATCCAGGCCGTTGCTCGATGGACTGCCTCCAGCACCCCACCCACGTCTGGCGGCCACCTCACGCCCTCGTGGCTCCGTATTCATTACGACGCGTTGACCACCGCCGAGGCGAGCGATCGACAGGCCGCGCAGCTCACTAACTCCGCCGGCCGGGTGTGCCCCGACGTCCCAGGCGTGTGACGGGCGGTGGCGTGCGGCGGTGCATGCGCACACCTGCTGGCTCCTGCCGGACGGGAGCTGAGCACGCAACGCAACGTTCACGCCGCTAAGCAATCGGACGGCACCAAGGAAAGTGGTTTTACACGGCACGGTACGGTGGTCGTCCCTCATATGACGCGGTTTTACGCGCCGTTGACGCGTAATCTCCCCAACTTTTGGGGCGCGCGAGACGTGACAGCCACGGAGTACCACCTGAGCCCAACAGAAGCTGCTAGTGCGATTGTTCGCCCTCTTTCCACTTTACGAGTTTTGGTGGGACTTCTGAAAAAAGTTAAAGAAAGGATGCGTACCATGTACTAAGGAAAAAAAGCTGCAGTAATAATACTATTCTAAAATCTAAATGGAGGGAACTCTACATTTAATCTTAAACAGTGAGCTTTCAAATTTCTCCTAAAATAGAAAGTCTGATCCCACCATATTTCCAAAAAAGAAAAATTTATTTATTTGCGATCCTTTATTAAGAGAATTAACTTTGTACTTCATAAAGATTAAAAAATTAAGTAATATTATAGACCATAATATTAGAAAAAGTAACTTTGTGATCCATGCATGTAAAATATCTTTGTACTTTGTGAAAAATAATAATTAGTAATATTGTAGTCCATAAATATTAGACAAAATTAGCTTTGTGGTCCCCAAAACATAACTTACAACATGAAAATCAAATTTATGATCCGTGAAAGGGTATAGCTTATAAATAGTATACTGATAGGAAGTAACTTATGACTAATTTGTATGATATAGAAGTAAGATTTATTTATTTTAAAAAAAGTGACTTCACCATCCAATCAAAATATAGTTAAGTAGGATCTTGGTTTGAAATTCTTGCTGCAACAAACATAGTGGTGCAATCATATTTAATTTTGGTTTGGATGTACAGTTATAAAACTATAGATTTTTTTAGATTTAAGATTGATTTGCATGTGCTGGTACCTCTCATTTGCAACATGAAGCTGTCCAACAATCCTTATCGGGAGAGCCCGCGCTCCTCGTAGCCACGTCCTAATACTATTAAAGTTTATGACGTCTTCATCAATTTTCCCCCTCTTGTTTCTAGAAGAATTGGCTGCGCACCCATGAAGTTTCTCCTTTTTGTGATTTAAACCTCTCGTGTCTCAACACCTGTTCCCTTTTTTTTTTACTTCTTTGACAACATTGTCTTGGTGAGTCAAGCACTTATTAGGTGAAGGTTTAGAGAGGACACGAGAGTCGGTGAACTATAGCAGATGGGAGGATTTTAAAGCACATAATAAATTTTATAGAAGAATTGAATTGCCAGTGCGTTATGCTGAACATTCGCTAGCTTGGAAGTAAGATCTAGCTAGGTTCTCTCTTTTACTTACTTTTAAAAATACGCATGGTCTGGTCATCTGTAATTTTTGTCAGAAAAAAGACATGTGGTAACATATGTAATTCTTATTATTTTTGAAAGGTGAAATAATATTCACAAATAACTAAATACAAAATAAAATATCCCTATTACCATCACACATGAAACTCGTAAATTTCAGCTAGCTGGGTACATCAACAAAATAGAAATAACGTAACCCTAATAGCTAGGACAACTCCCACACAGATCCTTCACGGTCGTAGCCTTAGGTTGATGAGAACATCAAGACCATTTTCAATAATGATAGTTTTATTTTTGTTTAATTGCATGTCACATACGTTGTTTTGATGATACACATGAAGAGATACATCCATGTTTTATTTCTATTTTGTTGATGTGGCACTCTTAAAACATTCATTGAGATTGCCTTAAGTATACAACCGCGGCCCTGTGGGCATCATCACTCGTCACGGTGTCCGTGTGACACATGCATGTGATCGACGTGTGTGCTCGGTTCTTTCCTAGGGCAGAGATGCACAGAAACTTACTGGTAAAGTGATAATACTGACGCTTCAACGGACGTGTTGATCAACAAGGTAGACCTCGGCATGTGTTCCGTGTGCCTCTGTCCCGATCAATATATATAACCTCTTTCTGACATGCGTTTTACACCCTTTTATTTGAGAAGACTTGGGCTATTCCGCGTCCAAATTTCAAGGCAAAGGGGAACTAACCTTTGCATTGCCAAAACTTCTCCTGACATTCCATATATGGCGCCATTTTTAATTTGGCCTTAACGTGCTGCACGCAAAATGACACTTATCAGTTATAACTCTGACCACCTTTTAGAGCCGTTGGTTTGCACATTGCCGCGTGTCGTCGTTCTTTCGTCTTAAAGTAAAGACATTGTAAAAAAGAAGTGAGTTCGAATGGTCTTCAATTTCTTTAGAGTTTTCTCTAGAGGGATTTTTATAAGTAAAAGTTTGTTTGCCCATGTTTGGAGGCTTGTTGGTACCTTCCGATACCTGTTAGTGCAGAATTTTTCTTGCCATTAATTTGATTGTGAAAATTAAAAGTTAAATTAATATGGGTACCGGTTCCAACTTTTTTTGGTACTGGTCTCACAAATCTTTTACCTTTTCTAGGTACCTCTTATATCTTAACCATTAATTTTAATGTGATTAACATCCCTTATTTATTCTAATCATAGTAAAATTTCTCATGTAATTTAATTTGAAACACATTCTTATCTCGGTTTGCACCAGGATTGTTTTTTTCCTTCTTTTATTTAAAAAATAGTTGAGTCGGACGAAACCTATGTATATACTCCATCTATTCTAAATTATAGATTGTTTAAGTTTCTCTAGATATATATATTTTGTTATGCATCTAGATATATGTTATGTCTAGATACATAGTAAAAACTATGTATATCTAAAAAATATAAATGGACATATACTTTGGAACGGAGGGAGTATTTTCTAATTTTAGTGTCATGCATCACAACTAAGTGTGATTATATCACAGCGAACCCTTAGACCACCTTATAATATATCTCTAAAGATAAAAAAAATCCAGCTATAGTTATAACCATCATCTAGACTCTTATATATAATCTACTGCTAATATATATCCAAATTTATAGCTGTATCCATCCAAATAGGCCCTAACCTACCTTTGAAGCGCATTGATCACGCATGCGTGTTGCCACTCCAATATCCGCGCACCTTAAATTTGGCAGAATTGTGCCAAAATTGCATGGAGCTTACCACGATGTGGTTGCCCAGAATCCCAGAACCGCAAAAAGAATAATAATGACTCTAGGCTCTGTCGTTTGGTACGGTCTCACCGGACGCGCGCGGCTAAAAGAAAGACAGAAACGCGCACAAGTGATCGGAGTCCAAATGGATTTCGAGACGTGTGTTCGCTTTCATTCGCTTTATCCAAACTGATTTATAGGAAAAGTACAGCTGCATGTAATCAAACACGTGTTGAATAACTTGATTGGGATATGAAACTTTGAGTCAAAAGTTATTCTCAGTTTACGTCTCTATTTATATTTATTTGTACGAACGGACAGACAGCGACGCTTAACTTTTCTTGAAGTAATTTTGTTGACAGAAAAGAGATCATAAATATACTCTCTCCGTTCCAAATTATTAGCCGTTTTGATTTTTCTAGATTCATAATTTTTGCTATGCATCTATGTATAGGAGTAGTATATACTACGTTCCCAACATAGTATGTATAATTTGTACTGCATTTAACAAATTGAGAAACAATAGCATCATATCAAAGGAAAAACATTGGTAATTTCTATCTGGTTTGGTTCTGAGGAGGGAGTATATAGTGTTGTAAAGTGACGTGCCGGAAATGAAAGCTAAATTTGGTGGTACAAGCAGTCTAGCTAATAACTTGATGGAGAGGCGGACGAGCTTGATGAAACCACAGCGCTACATTACGCATTATACTAGCTGCGCGTACGTCGCACACTCGTACGTGTATGTTGTGCGCTTAAATTCAGAAATTCAGAGAAATAGCAGGATCGTTCCTTGACCTATGGCAGAGCTCATCAGGTCGTGCTCATGCATCCCTGACCCTCGAGCCACGCACGCACATGCATGAGTTGTGAAGTTGCATGCTACGGTCAGTTTGGACAGCCTACTTTCTGATCTTTACCGTGTGAGTGCTCGACTGCTCGATTCGTCCATCAGCTGATGAGATCGGCAGGTTCGGAAATAACGAACGTGGAACTTACTGTCTATGGATTGATTAATAAAGAAATTCACTGAATTATCCTTTATTTTCACTGGTACCTAAAGGGTCTTTCGTCCTCCACGTTTATCTCGGCTACTATTGGGCCCGGGATTAATGAAGATTTTAGTACCGGCTCCAATAGCTAGGGACCGGTGGAAAGCACAGAGATACCTTTTGTCCTCATTGGAGAGCTCGCCGCCGTGGGTGATTTTTTTATCTTTTTTACTACCTTTTAGTTCCGGTTGGGGTCACCAACCAGAACTAAATATAATCTTGGTTGGTGACTCCAACCGGAACTAAAAGATAGTAAAAGAAAGATAAAAAATCACCCACGGTGGCAGGCGTCCCCGCGCTGGCGCCGCACGCGGCCAGGCGCAGGGGGTGGAAGCTCGCCGCCGTGAGTGATCTTTTTTCTTTTTATTTACTTCTCTGAAATAGAGATGCATGTGGGATTGTATATGTCTTGTGATGGATCCTTTGAATGATTTGCGGGATCTCTTGATTTTGTATGAGTCGATTCAATATTTTGTAATTGATTCTTCGAATGATTGTCAACACAACTGGTGGGGGGTGCGAGGGGAACCGAAGGGGATGTGAGCAGCGTGGACGGCTTGGCCCGGCGGGTGGTGCGGCTAGACCCAGCGAGCGGCTGCGTGGACGGCCTGGCCAGCCCCGGTGGGCGGCAGTCGATTTTTTTTTTGTTTTCAAAAAATTACATTAGTCCCCGTTGAATAGCCGTCAGGATAAAAAGTTTAGCACATTAGTCTCGGATTGGCAGTTCCGATTGGAAAACCACGACTAAAGCCGGTTCCCAACCAGGACTAATAAGGAATTCTATACTAGTGTTCGCACAACATCATGCACTCTTTATGGGGACACAGTGATGAGTGTATATATACATATATATTCACATGCTTTTAAAACAGATAGTAATGTCTTATCTAATACTACGTACCCTTTCAAAAAATGTGTAGTGTCCGATCGAAACGTGCTTCTTATACTTTCCAAGATGAACTAAGCACCTCTTTTCATCGGATATATACGATGACTTGTACGTATAGTGGTGGTTGCATCCAAGAAATATAGCCCTAGCTATTAGAATTTGTATTTGCCTTCGATGAGGGAGTAATTTGTATTTTCATCGGTCTTTGTGTAGTGCTCGCTCCTCAGTCGCTTCACCCACCAGCTGATGACCAGATCGGCACGTTCGTTCAGAACTAACGTGAAATGTTTACTGAAAGATTCAGTGAACTTCTTAGGCCTATCAAGAATTCGAGATTCAGAGATGTATTAATTAACACGGAGTCGAGGGGAAAGGGCCAGCATGTGTGCCAATAATTATCAACACGCGACAGCCTGCTTTCTGGCATTCGGTCGTTCGAGTTCCTACCAAAAAGTGCACTACGCGTCACGGCCAGACTTTCCCGAAATGGACAACTAACGGAAGCACTGTCCCCATACATACATACATACATACATACATACATACATACATACATACACATGTGTGTGTATATATATACACATATATATATACATATATATATATATATGCAACAACTGTATAGGGACTCGAGCTACTGCCGTGTGAATCAATCATAATCGAATCCACATGTCAGTTCCACAGCGCCTGCAGAGGATTTGGTTTCCGAATTGAAGGTTTCTCTCCATGTACCCCGTGGCAAACGGCAACAGCAGAACCAAGGCAGAGAAATAACGTGACATTTGCATTTGGACCTGCACGTTTTCTTTTCATATTTACTTATTGGTTCACTCATTTTGCGAACCGAGTGCGTACGTGTTTGTTTGTGTCTTTAACATAATACGGGGTCATATTTATTTTCATATATTTATTCCATTTATAAACAGCTCTATATGTTACTTAGGTGGTAGATTTTGTGTCCAGCGACGATGAGGTGGTATTATATGACGGACCAAAGTTTGTCAATCAGTGGCACATAGGCATCATCATCATCATCAGCTCATCGCTGGATGACGCGGGGCATGTGACGTGCTACTTAAAATTCAGCAGGAAAGAAACTACATGCTAGTATGTATACATTGTGAATCTTCAGTCAGACACGTTGTTCAACCATATGGACTTGCTTGTATATATCTTCCGCTCGCTCAGACCCTCTTCCTGCCAAGCGTTTTTATTTGAGACGACGTCGACACTGACAAGACTGCATTGCATTTCCAAGCAACTGCCGTCCAAACTACTAATAAGAGAAACCCACGTTATGCGTGGCCGAGTGCTGTGTCCTATGCTATCTGCTATCTATATGCAATGTTTTTTTTTGTGCGAGGAAATGTATATGTGCAGTGCAGCGTATGACCATTTTCGGTATAGAATTATTATTATTATTAGCAGCGTATTTATGTGTGTTTTCCTCGCAAAAAAAGTATTTATGTGTGTTTTGACCAGTACGGTACTCCCTCCATTTTTAATTATAAATTATTTTTACTTTTTAAAATATATAAATTTTATTATGCATGTAGATATGTCTAGATACATATTTTCAAAAGGATCTATATTTTAAACGGCAAACTTGTACGGAACTTGCGATGATACTGCAGGTGTACAAAGAAATGGCACGGTAAACCAAACAGATATAGAGGGAGGTCAATCATAATGCAAGTCCTCCCCCACGGAAAAGGAAACACAAACAAGTCAAGTCCATCCGATCCATCGAAGCTACGTGTCGTGTGGCAATTGGCATAGTGGCATAATGGCATTGACTGAAACTAAGCACACATCTTACTTTCTTTTACCTGCGGCAACGTCGTCATCAAGGCATCAAGCACACAAATCCAAACAGGCGTCACCCACAGTAAAGGTATACCTCTTCATTCATTTTTTTCTTTTCTTTTTTATTTCGAAGAGACAAACTGCACGGCTTTAATTTGTCTCCAAATAAATCCGATCGATCCGAGAATACTGGTGCCAAACTTGTTTTGGTCATGGGTGTGGGCAACGCTGGTTTTGGCAAGGGTTTGGGTTTCACGCGTGCTCGCGGTGAACGGGCATGGAAGCCACTGGATCGAGTTGGCAGATCATGAGCATCCTACGGTGGAGGTGGCAGCAGGCAACAAAGCACGGAACGACTACTACGGCTATGAGGAGTCGTCCATGGATAAGTTCTTGGAGATGGCACTATGCGGGCCATCGCCGGAGAAGAGGAAGAAGGAAGGGGAGGCGGAGCGAGAGATCGGGCATGAATGCCGGCCATCGTGATTGCAGGAGCAGTCGTCGAACCCGGTGTGGACGGTTGACCTTGCTCCACAGCCAATAGCAAATTTTGTCGCCTGGGGGGTGGGGCTGGAACTGGCCCGATCAATCACAGGGAGACCTAAGTCAAGTTTACACACATGGTTCTATAAGTTGGGAGTATAGGTACTGAGATGACATAGCTGCATGAAGGGGATCACTAGTACTACTGCATAATGGATCTTTCATTTTTAATATTTTTAATATTTGTCCCGGCCAATGTTGGACCCAGGACTAATGTAGGTATGAGTCTCCGGTCCAACGGTAGGATGTGGGAGGGATCTTTAGTCCCGGTAGGTTGGAGGCTCCAAACGGGACTAAAAGTCAGTCCTGGTTTGCAACACCAACAGGTTTGCAGATCGCAGAATTTTTTATGCAACCGGAACTAAAGGGTCAGATCTGGATTAAAATAGGTTCTCGATACTTAGTGGATAAATAGAGGGTACTAGTGGATAAATAAAGGGGTTTTTTTCTGGATGCGGTCGCACCCAGAACCTATAACATAGATCCACCCCTGACTGCACGAGAGTTCGTGCTTAAACTTTGATCATCAAAAGCCTCTTCAAATATTTTCATTGATCCTAATTTGAGAATAATTTCTTTATTAGATTTAGTTTAAAAGTATTAGTGCTTACTATATTTTGTATATATGTTTTATTATACTATCTATCAACCGGTGATCAAAGTGTTGAGTAAAGGGATCGGAAATGGTGTCTATGAAACCGTGTATATATAACAACGACCTGAGATGACACTTATTTTTTAATTAGATGGACTAGTACAAATTCTAGTTTTCTCTGAACATACCCCGTAACGCCACGCTTGGATACACACAGCCAAATTTAGGAGTGATCTATTCTATCCAAAGAAGGGATAGAGGTGCGCGCATTTAATTTGCTTCGTTCCACGTAGGTTTGTACCACGCGGCAAGCAGGAGCCGTGAGGAAGATGACGTGCAAAAAGCTCGCGCGTGCCTGGCCGCGTGTTGTTTATGGAGTACTTGTACTTTGTGTTGTCTCTCGCGCGCTTAATTAATAATCATTGCCTCCACGTGCTCATGAATAATCCTCGCTCTTCCTCTCCAAGGCAACCAAGATCTTGTTTAGTTCCCCTTCAAATTCCAATTTTTTACACTTTCTCTCCATCACATTAATTTTGGGACACATGCATGGAGCAGTAAATATACGTAAACAAAATAACTAATTGCACAGTTTAATTGTACATCACGAGACGAATCTTTTTAGCTTAGTTAGTCCATGATTAGATAAAATTTGTCAAATACAAACGAAAGCGCTACAGTATCGTGTTGCAAAAAATTTGCAATCTAAACAGCCCCCAAGCTAATGAAACGCGGCTTGGGCTACAATTTAACGGTCAGATCGATCCATTTGACTCGCATGGTCTTGCAGATTAAAAAAAAAAATTGCAAGCAGCTAGCGGCCGGCCGGGGGGCAAAGATCCAAAGTAATACATATGATAATCACCAAATCATATGGATAGGTTGTCTGTCTTGAAAAATAGTTTAAATCTTAAAGTGCCAATTTGTGGTCAAAGTAAAGAAAAATAGTGGTCAAAGTAGCTACTGTCTTTGAGATCGTGGTATTGCGCGCTATGTAAAACTACACGCACTTACATCTATAGTAAGAGGCGGGAACCAGTTCAGTTCTAGTTAATTTGCTCCGAACTTTACCCAAGTTAAACTCTCCCTGCTGCTTCAAGGCCCCATAACGGCACATTGACTAGATCACGCAGCTAAATTAATTACGTAATAATCTGGAGTATTCAACGAACGAAGGGATAGATGTGGTCGGAAGTGCACAGCGCATTTGCTTCGTTATGCGGCAAGCAGCAGCCGCGAAGAAGATGACCTTCAAAAAGCGCGTGCCTGGGCTGGAGAGAGCATTGGAGTTATCTGCCAACTATATATCCTTTGGCCATACTCTATTTTATTGGCGGTTTCCATTTGCTGCCGAGAGAGGTCGAGAGGATCTCGTTTCTCCTTCTTCAGGAAATGTAATAGACGATTCCAAGTTTGATTTAGCATGACTTTAATTGGAGAACATTCACCCTACACTGCTACTTGAGATAGAGCTATCCATTGTCCACCTTAAATATACGGGATCTAGTTCGTACAGGTATATTTATGGTGGATGGAAGAGCATTAAAACTATTAGCATCGGTTGATAACACCAACTGTTACTGAAACTTATATATTAGTACCGTTTAGTGTCACTATCCGATACTAAATTGAAGATATGTCGATGGATCGCCATATGGTACAAGACAGCGTATGCAGCCGTCGACATGTTCCGTACCAAAAAATGAAAGAAACAATAGGCATCGCCGCATGCGCGCGCGCTTAATCGTTGTGTGCCCATGAAAATGGATCATCTCCCTCTCCTTGGCAACAAAGCTCATAAACGCGGCTCGGGCTACAATTAACGATATCAAAAACAAAGTAGTACAACTACTCAGATCCATTTGGCTGGTGGGTCATCTTTGTATGTACCACGTTCCGGATATAACAAAATAAAACTGCAAGCAGGTCAAGCTTTGTATCTGAAATGTCATATAAATAAAGCGGCCCAAAGGAGTAGCAGCAGTCTCCTGTTTCGCTATACTTTTAATTTGTCTATGGTCTCACCTTACAACGTATTTATTTTCAGTAGGTGGAAGCCAAAACCTTTCCGTTCAAACAATATTTGTCAGTTGAGGAATTTAAGAGTACAATTATTACAATATTTCCACTCTGCTTTCCTAATTAAGTGCTAAAATGTGGTTATATAACGGGATGTTTGAATCCAAGTTCTAATATCCAAAAGTGCTAAATTTTAGCACAAGAGTGCTAATGAGGTATGAGATGAGCTAAACTTTCACTACCGGAGATAGGTTCTTTGCCGCGCGTCCACCGCACTCGGCAAACAACAGAATGCACTCGGCAAAGGCTTGCCGAGTGCGGCACTCGGCAAAGAGGGCTCGGCAAAAAAATCATCGGCAAAGGCCTCTTTACCGAGTGCTTTCTGTCGTGCACTCGGCAAAGACTTTGCCGGGTGCCTTTCTCTGCTCTCGACAAAGAAAAGGTGCCGTGACGGCCTTTGCCGAGTGCCCGCGATAAGGCACTCGGCAAATCCGGTAAAAAATATTAAAAAAACAGCTCGCCGTCGGTGCCTCTTGCGCCGCTCGCTGTCGCCGTTGAAGGGCCACCGCTGCTCGCCGTCGCCGTCGTCCGCCCGGGTAGAGCCGCTCAAACCCTAGGGTGCCACCGCGAGGCCGCTCGACGGCGGCGCGTCCACACTCCGGTGGACGCGCGCGCCAGCGAGAGGATTCGCCGGTGGCGCCGTCGTTCGCGTCGCCGTGCCGTGCTGAGGAAGGAGCTCGCCGAGGGCGCCGTGCCGTGCCCAGGAAGGAGCTCGCCGAGGACGAAGCCGTGGGGGTGGTCGCGCACCAGCGGCGTCGTGGAGCTGCTGCTACTCGCCGGAGCCCGAGCTGTGCATCGGGAGGAGCCTCCGCGCGGTTGCTTCATCGTTGTCCTCCCTGCGAGAGAGAGGAACGGGAGTCGTGTGTGTGTGAGAGAGAGATAAGGACGAAGCAGGAGATAAGAACGAGAGAAGAGACTTGTGAGAGAGAGAGAAAAACAAACGAGTGGTTGTGGTTCAATGAGAGAGGTCAGATATTTTAGGAGATGAGAGAGATGAGCAGCCCATGCGCCTTGTTTCAAAAAAAAATTTGGGCCGGGCGATGCAATTGTCGCCTTGTTTCCAAACAATTTCGGGCTGCGCGCACAGTTGTCTCCTCGTTTCCAAAAAATTTTGAGCCGCGCGTGCAGTCTTTGCCGAGTGTCCAGCATACGGGCACTCGGCAAATCTAACGGCCGTGAGTTACCGTTTTGTTGTTGACGGCTCTTTGCCAAGTGTCCCTTTTTGCCGAGTGTCCGGCATTAGGCAAATTAAATCTTTGCCGAGTGTCGATGTTTGCCGAGTGTCCAGCACTAGGCAAAATATTGTTTGCTGAGTGTTTTGTTTTACCGAGTGCGGCACTCGGCAAAGACTTGATTTGCCGAGTGCCCGAAAAAGACTTAGTCTCCGGTAGTGTTTAGCCTCAAAAGGGTACAGGTGCTAGTATATATATAGGTGCTAAAGTTTACACCTAATTTTAGCCCATCTAAACATACCCTAAAACTTCCACGGACCTAATCAAATGCCTAGCTAGCTAGGACTAGGAGTCATGATTTGTGCATCGATCGCTGCGTGCCTGAGTTGCTTCGAGCTTCATTCGTGTACATCTTCATTATCCGCCAGTAGATCGCCGACAGACTCCTAGCAAATGCCTTCTATTACTCTGGTCTCCACACATTACTTGGGATGCATGCAGCTATAGTTAGACGGCCCTGGGAATTTGCTTTCGTCAATTGTTGCCGAACTAGCTAGATCCTGAACGTGGACAGATCGAAGGTGGAACGTGTAAGAACTTTCGCAGTAAGTTAAGGATTGGTCGTAACTGATCGGATCGATCGGTCGGATTGGCCCTACACAGTTTGAGTACGCACATTCATCGATCGCCGATCGGTGCAGTCGATATGCAGTCAGAGCACGTATATGGATAGGCTGCACAAGTCAAGTCTCCTTTGTCCTTTTTTTGGCATGGGTCTGCCAATTGATAGTACGGACAACTAGCTAGCTATCGCGATCACTTCATATCCGCACGACTAGAGGCAGGTCAAGCCAGGAAAATATGCATATGATACAGTCATACAACACAATAGTACACTATAGCAGGCATCGGTAATTACTAATTTGAAACGCGTGGCCCTCCGATGAATGGAAGTCTGAAATGCACTGGTGATGGAGAGTTCGAAGATACTAGCTCAGTTGCATAGTTATAGTGAAAATTGCCTACCATTTACTGCTAATTGTGAGTATTTGCATTGAGTTACAAGAAGTGATGTAGAAAAGGGATTCGGTAAAAATAACATTATTGCAATGATCGGTCATTTGAATTTATTTTAAATAAGCTGAGATTGCTTTTACCGTGTGTTTGGTTGGGAAGCGCGTGGGAGCGGAGCCCCTCCGCTCTACTTTTCTACGTGTTTGGTTAGAAGCGAGGAAGAGCGGAATGGTTCGACCACGGAATATTCCCGCGAGATCCGGAACAAGAGCGTTCGCCCAAAACAACCGGACGCGAGCGCTCTCACCCCCCCCCCCCCAACACACTGACGCCCCCCCCCCCCCCCCCCCCCGGCCGCAGGAGGGCCAGGCGCCGCTGCCGGAGGAGCGGGCCAGGATCTGGAAGCAAAACTAAACATGTATCGTCAATTCTAATATAAGGGCACTTTTAGCTTCTAGTGAGTCGTCCCATCTAAGCTAAGGCAACATCCACGCACACGAAAAAAATGTGGGGAAGCACTAGAGGTGGACTTGGGACTAGACTTCTAGGCACGTTCGGCACATCATATTATACCGTGTTGGCATGATAAATTTTTTACCAGGCCCAAGGATGGCGCCCCTCCAGATACTTTGCAGTCGTCTTGCGTACTCATCGTTACAATAAGACATGGTCACGACTAACCCATCATGTGTATACGTTGCTACTACTACCAATAATGAGAAAAAAGTTCAAACTAATATAAGAAAAATAAGTTAACTTTAGAAAGAGCGGAAGGGGAGAAAATTGGGGAAAACATGCTTTATTAATTTTAGTTTGTATTAGTACACTGCATATGGAAGGCATCATATCTTAATTAGGAAGCACATAAACTATGCATGGTAGAAAAATTACGTGATTAGCTTGAATAAACACGGTGGCTGTTAATTAGTAAGAAATATTAACTGTCACAGTAGAACAGCGGACTACGCGCAGACCGACGAGCTATTTTTGTGCCGTGCTGGCCCAAGCACGGCCTAAAATGCGGGTCGTGCCACACAGCCCGTCATGCTGAGATTCTAGTCACGGCACGGCCTCGTGTTCATGTTATGCCGACACGGTCCAAAATTTAACTTGTCATGCCGTGCTTCGGGTCATGCCAAAAGATCGTATGTACCGTAGCCCGTCTAAAAATAGCACGGCCCAAATCCAAGCTCTAGGAAGCACATGCAGCCAATCAAATGACTAATAATCGATTCTACTTTTTTTTCCTAAAACATGCACATTTATTTAAGGTCCGATCATTTGTAAAGACTACCATGATTAATTAGAGGCAATAATAAAATCATTTCTCAAGACTAGTAATCTGTTTGAAATTTGCTAGAAGTGCATGCATCTGTTTGAATTGGGACATACGGAGTAATATTTGATCGGTAAATAAACTTGCGTGAATACACCGGATCGAGGTAGAGACACAGTAGGAACGCAGGAGACTGATGTGGGCATGTCGACCGCGACCAGACAAAAAGAAGAAGATGTGCATGCGCCGCAAGGCCGCAATACTGGCCAGAGAAAGAAATAGCAATTTCTTGTGTGAGCGTGACTCACATCCACGATCGATCTTATTAGTTCATGCGAACTTCAGCTAAGCTTCCATCTCTCCCTTTCCAATCAAGGAATAGTGAAAAGCAGCAGAAAATGTCCGGCGGCTTCGCATATGGAAGAGTAGATCTAGCTAGCTAGTCTACATGCAACTGAATTTGCATTGATCTCTGCATGCATGCTTCGGTACGTTCACGTCGTCGTCGTCGTCATCGATTCGATCCGTTCCGGGCATGCAGTTTCCACTAATAGAAAACGGTCTATCGGTACTAGCACGTTAGTGCCGGTCAAAAACGAGCCGGCACTAACGTGCCTGAACACTGCAAGGCGGGCACGTTAGTGCCGGCTAGAAATCCCAGCCGGCACTAACATGCCATCCCCCCAACAGTCAAACGGCTGCCACAACGGTCAAAACGCACGTTAGTGCCGGTCGGCATATCTAGCCGGCACTAACTTGGTCAATTACAAGTTAGTGCCGGCTGTCTGCTCTAGCCGGCACTAAACGTACACAGTTAGTACCGGCTAAAGCCACCGGCCGTTACTAACTTGCCCCGTATATACCGGCCACTACATCCCCAGCCCTCCATTTCATTTGGCAGTCCTTCTTCCCGAGCCCTCCATTTCCTTTACCGAGCTCTTCCTCTCTCTCATGGCTGTGTTATAGGGGAGGTGCTGCCCATTTTTCCCTAAATTTGTGAGGATTTCACCCAACCAAGTGCACCAAAGGTTAGTAGCTTCTTCCACTCTTCTTTCACGGTGTTTATTCTTTGTTTCATGCTTTCTAGATAAAGAAAATAGTGATTTTAAGGTTGAGAAAAAATGAGCATAATTTTCCGATTTGTTCATTAATTTGAGCAAAATAGAATCGATTTGTTACTTTTTAGAGAAGGTTTTCTAGATAGTTTGACTATGACACATTTAGAGTAATTTTTTTGAATTATTTTACGGGGACATGTGTATATGTTATTATGCAAAATTTTAGGGATTTTAAGGATGAGGGACAATGAGCATGATTCATTAATTTGTTCATTAATTTGAGCAAGGTAGAATTGATTAGTTGCTTTTTAGAGAATGATTACTATATAATTTGACCATCACACATTTAGAATGATTTTTTTGAATTATTTCATGGTGACATGTGTATATGTTATTGTGCCAATTTATTTTGCTATTTAGTTTAAATTTACTAGATAGGTGGCTTATGACACATTTACATTTTTTTGAATTACTTCATAGTAACCTGTTTTTAAGGATAATGAGCATGATTTTTTTTAATTTGTACAGATGGACCGCAAATGGATGCACGGAAGCTGGAGCACCTCGGCGTGGATTCAGGGTTTAGATTCTTTTCTCAAGGCAGCAATGGCAAATAGGTCGCCAAAGGGTTTAATGTGTTGTCCATGCAGTGTTTGCGAAAATAAAAAGGAATTCCGGAAAAGAGAAACTCTATGGAATCACCTAGCCTTGAATGGTTTCATGAGTAACTATAGCCTTTGGACTAAGCACGGCGAAGTTGGAGTTATGATGGAAGATAATGAAGAAGATGACGATGGTGATAACAATCTTCCAGATTGGGCATGGGTTCATGAAACAGGTGGCTTTCAAGATGAACCAATGGACGAGGGTGAAGCAAATGTTGCACAAGAGGAGCCACCTGACGAGCTAGGTCAGGCGTTGCTTGATGCACAGAAAGACAGTGACACTGTGAAGGAGGCATTAAAGTTTGAGAAGATGTTGTAGGATCACAAAAGGCCGTTGTTCCCTAGTTGCAAACCGGAGCAGAAGAAGTTGGGTACCACGCTAGAGATGTTGAAATGGAAGGCAACTAATGGTGTCACCGATAAGGGATTTGGTGAGCTATTAAAGATTGTAAAGAACATGCTTCCTGAGGGTAATGAACTGCCATCAACAACATACGAAGCTAGAAATATGGTTTGCCCTCTTGGATTGGACGTGCAGAAGATTCATGTATGTCTTAACGACTGCATCCTGTATCGCGGCGAATACGAGAACTTGGAAGCTTGTCCTATTTGTAGCGCATTGCGGTATAAGATCAGGCGAGATGATCCAGGTGATGTTGATTGGGAGCCGGTAAAGAAGAGAGTTACCACAAAGTTGGTGTGGTACTTCCCTATAATACCACGTCTAAAGCGCTTTTTCAAAAACAAGGACAATGCTAAGTTGATACGGTGGCACAAAGAAGACCGTAAGGAGGATCACATGATCAGACACCCAGCAGATGGGTCCCAGTGGAGAAACCTTAACCGAGAGTATCCTCAATTTGACAACGACCCAAGGAATATAAGATTTGCTCTAAGTGCGGATGGAATGAATCTGTACGGTGAGTTTGGCAGCGCTCATAGTACATGGCCCGTGACCCTATGTATGTTCAACCTTCCTCTTTGGTTATGCCTGAAGCGTAAGTTCATCATGATGCCGGTGCTTATAGAAGGGCCAAAAGAACCTGGCAACGATATTGATGTGTTCCTGCAACCCTTGATGGATGATCTCTTACTGCTCTGGAAAGAAGAAGGTGTACATGTGTGGGATGAGTATAAACAGGAGTCTTTCAACCTCCGAGCTTTGCTTTTTGTATGCATCAATGATTGGCCTGCACTTGCAAAATTTTCGGGACAGTCGAACATGGGATACATGGCCTGCACCCACTGTTATGATGAAACCGATAGCATTTATTTGAAACACTGTAAGAAGTGCGTATATATGGGCCATCGCCGATTCCTTCCTACCGATCACCCCCTAAGAACCGAAGGGAAGTATTTCAAAGGAGAGCCCGAAACTCGTCGTAAGCCTCTGTTCCATAATGGAAAGCGTGTGTTCTCGATGATCAAGGATGTGAAGGTAGTATTTGGAAAGGGTCCCGGTAGCCAACCTGTTCCGAAGGATGACCAGGGACATGTTCCAATGTGGAAGAAGAAGTCTATATTGTGGAACCTACCTTATTGGCAAGTCTTACAGGTTCGCAATGCAATTGATGTGATGCATCTGTCGAAGAATCTTTGCGTCAACCTACTAGGCTTTCTGGGAGTGTATGGTAAGTCAAAAGACACATTGGAAGCAAGGCGCGACATGTGGATGTTAGCTGGACGACAAGGCTTGCAACCCGAGAAGAGAGACAAGGGACGCCACTATTTAAAACCTGCCAGCTATAATCTGAGTAAAGAGGAGAAGGAAAGCATGTTCGATTGCTTGAACAGTATCAAGGTCCCGTCTGGGTACTCCTCAAATATACAGGGCATAATAAATGTGAAAGAGAAGAAAATTCAAAACTTGAAGTCCCATGACTGCCATGTTCTGATGACACAATTACTTCCAGTTATACTGAGGGGTGTTCTACCGGAAAATGTGAGATTGGCAGTTGTAAAGCTTTGTGCATTCATAAATGAAATTTCACAGAAAGCAATTAATTCAAATAATCTAATAAAGCTGCAAAAAGCCATTGTCGAATGTCTTGTCAGCTTTGAGATGGTCTTCCCACCTTCCTTCTTCAATATTATGATACACCTTCTAGTTCATATTGTGACAGAAATAACTATTCTGGGTCCTATTTTTCTACACAATATGTTCCCTTTCGAGAGGTTCATGGCAGTATTGAAGAAGTACGTGCGTAAACGTTCTCGCCCAGAAGGATGCATTGCTAAGGGCTATGGAACCGAGGAGGTCATTGAGTTTTGCGTTGACTATCTTCCTGATCTCAATCCGATTGGGCTCCCCGTGTCACACCATGAGGGGCGACTAAAGGGAAAGGCACACTAGGAAAGAAATGTAATGTGCACATCCCTTATAGTGAATTCAGCCAAGCAAACTTCACGGTTCTTCAGAATTCATCCAAGGTGGCTCCATATATTGATGAGCACATGAATAATATACAGTCTGAAAATCCACAAAAGAATCTTGCTTGGATTACACGCCAACATATAAAAACTTTTGACGGCTGGTTTAGACGAAAATTATTGGGCAACAACACAGTTGATCAAGAACTTCAATGGCTGGCTAGGGGACCATCAATCACTATCCAGCAATACCAAGGGTATGAAATCAATGGGTATACATTTTATACGTGAGCTCAAGACAAAAAAAGCACCAACCAAAACAGTGGTGTCCGTATGTGTATAGTAAACAGTAATGGAGAAAATAACAACTACTATGGTGTCATAGAGGAGATATGGGAACTTGAATATGGACCCATAGTTGTCCCTTTATTTCGTTGCGAATGGGTGGCTGGAGGAGGCGTAACGAAGGACCGGTATGGGATGACCATAGTTGACTTTAAAAAGATTGGATATAAAGATGAACCATTTGTCCTATCCAAGGATGTGACACAAGTGTTCTATGTGAAGGACATGTCGAGCAAACTGAAGAAGAAGTCAGATAAGATGCCTGAAGCAGACAAGGTTGGAAATGAGCCGAAACGGCACATAGTTCTTCTAGGAAAAAGAAAAGTTGTTGGAGTTGAGGATATTTCGGACAATTCGGAAGATTATGACCAGATTGATGACCTTCCTCCATTCTCAGTTGACATTGACCCTAGCATCCTCTTATCCAAAGAGGACACACCTTACTTACGCTGTGATCACGCTCAAGGCACTTTCGTCAAAAGGAAGATTATCAATGTTCCAGTACATAATGATAATGAGTAGTAGTTTTATATAAATTATGTATTGAATTCTCTGAATCAGTGATGTAATGTAACGCACCGCATCGTATTTATCTCAATTCTTGATACTATTTCTCCAATTATGACATAATATCATCTTCAGATAATATTATATTTTTGCATGGTATAAATATTATTTACATTCACTAATTTTGCATTACTAGAAACATTGAAACATTAAATTACAAACAAATAATCAAGTAATATGCGAATTGATTACATCATTGTATAGTCTACTATTAAAAAGTTTTTTAAATAATTTTGCATGGATCAAAATGAAATATTTTCGATTTATTATGAATAACAGAAACATATACACATATAAACCCTTTACGCTACACATAATTGATAATGGTTGCATATTCGTTAATTTACTTCAATTACTATTGTTATTGTGTACATATAATTACTATAATTATTGTGTAGCTAAAAATAAGATATAAATTTTTGTTATATTATTCTAATTATTAAGCATATTATGAATAAATTTATGAATACTACAAATTTAGTGTAAATGGGAACTGGCGTGGCCAATTCCCGCGCGGATGTTACACGTTAGTGCCGGCTGGTAACACTAGCCGGCACTAACTTGTCCATCTGACGTCACGTGGGTGTGTTAGTGCCGGCTGGTGTTACCAGCCGGCACTAACTTGAGCACGTTAGTGCCGGCTAGTAATACCAGCCGGCACTACCTTGTCCATCTGACGTCACGTGGGCGCGTTAGTGCCGGCTAGTAAAGTCAGCCGACACTAACCGCGCCATCCCCCCAACAAATTAGCCCCTTCGCCCATTTAGATCGATGTCGCCCCCAACTTACCCGCCGCCCCGACCCTCGCGCCATTGCTGCCGCCGCCCGAAGCTCCGGCCGCCGCGCACCTCGTCGTCCTCGCGCCATTGCCGCCGCCGCCCGAAGCTCCGGCCGCGGCGCACCTCGTCGTCGTCGCGCGCGGCCCGTTCCGCGCAGCCCGGCCGCCCGGCTGCCCCTGCCGCCTCGAGGTCCTCGCGCCACTGCTCGGCGTCCTCGCACCATTGCTGCGGCGCCCGAAGCTCTGGCCCCCACCGTCAACCCCTCCCTCCGGACCTCCTCCTCGCCCTCCAAAGAATCTGCTGAATCCCTGGCTTTTTGAGAAGAAGGTTTATATCTGCATTTGCTTGATCTTCTCAACTTTGATCATTAGTAGATGAGTTATATTCTTCGGTAATTGGAATACTGATAAAAGTCGAACAAACTCGAAGGTCGATGGAGGAGGTATATGACGCTTTGGCTGAACACCTTCTTTCTGTCTTGAAGAATATTGAACGTCTTGATTCAATTTGTGTTGCCATTTATACCATGCCGATACAATGCTCCTAGATTTTTTTTCCTGAACCACATGACTACTAGATTACTCTGCACTTATAAATTTCCTTGAACTTAGTTGATAATTTCCCTGAAATGATGATTTCTTTCATTTGTTTGCATGCACAAGAATTGTCTCACCTAGCCACCCACTGGTGAAAAGAAGTAAGGACAGGCAAGGCAAAAAAGTAAGTCTAGCTCCTGCAACTCAAAATATATCGGTATATTCTTCATGTGAATGATGCAGACTCCTGAAGTTTCTACTTATACATATATTAACCGTAACTAGAGAGCTGCATTTGGGTTTGAGTTGAGAGGATAATGTAGAGAGCTGTAACTGTAACTAGAGAGCTGCATTTGGGTTTCAGTTGAGAGGATAAGTTTCTACTTACATATATTAACTGTAACTGTAACTAGAGAGCTGCATTTGGGTTTGAGTTTCAAAATGTAGTTCTATATCAATATTTTATAAAAGAAACACAAAAACTGATACTTAATTGTAACACAACCTAAGAACTTCAAGAACAACTTGCTTCCAAGGTATCCTGATTTTTTTTCAATCCGTGATGTGAAGGGATTGGACCATTTGTGTCTGGAGAATTGGGACTCTTCACTAGCAGTTTGATTCTGGTAATTTAGATTTCATGGCCATTTGTTTTTACATCAGTTTTGTATGTTGTCCTGGAAGACTGCAACTTTTCACTGCCTTCTGAGAAACAACTTAATTTCCACTCGTGTATTTTTCTCATTGTCAACATAACTATTTACCCCCATAATATTACAGGACTCTAGGTTACCTATCATATGATTGTTTAGCACTACAAAAACTAGTTTGTGTTGATGCTGAGTTTATCGTGTTGCACTTTGGTGTTGGTCCAAATGCAAGGATTAAGAAGGTATGGTTAATGTAAGTATGGCCAGTCTGCAAAATAAATGTGAATTGGGTAGAGGGATTGAAGAATAATCCGAATGAAAAATTCCAGAGTTTATCTTTTCCTTCTGGTAGCATCTTGGCTCGGTCGTCAATTGTCATGTTAGTTAGAAATATTAAAAGTTTCATTTGAGCTGTCAGTGGGGACCTGTATGGTCATCAAAGAAAAGAAGGTGCATTCATTTGCTTATTGAGTCAATTTGAATTTGCTATAGAATTTTCTGTGCTTATCACGCTTACCGATATGGAATCAGGAAAGAGGAACCTTACATGTGTATTCTGTTGGCTCTTGTTTACACAAGCTGGTTTAATAAATGTATCATCAGATTCTCTGCAATTCTGTACTAGCTTGTAGTGTTTATAGAAATTAAAAGAAAGAAAGATTGCATGAGGAAAGAGCATGTACAATCTGTGATATGCATCAATATGAGAGCTGGCCAGAGCTTTAAGACGGTCACTTTCTGAGCATGCAGTGTTCTTTTGGGCGGGTGCACTTTGCTGCTGCATGTTCAGTTTCGCGTTGGGAATCATGGGGGCATGAGCAAACTGACATGTGATTTGTACTTGTAGTTTTATGATTAGTGTTGGAAATGTGATTGCCACTTGAAACTTGTTAGGCACACATGCCATGATGTCTGAGAGTTGAGTTCCTTTGTTTGAGGTGAGCATGGTGCTGAAGTGAGAAGCAAACTTGTTTGAGGTGAACATTTTATCTTTTAATAGTCTTATTTGAGTTGTCTGTTGTGGTACGGATACCGCTGTTTTGACTCGTGGAGAAGTAACTCATTTGTGTACCATTTTGGCACACGTGACATTATTTAGACACTATAATTGGCATATGTATATCTGCCCTATGTAGTCCAGTGTGTAAGGACCCATGTAGTTTAGTCCAAAATTATTTGTGAAAGCTATTCAGTCTGAGACGCAATGCGCAGGTATCAAAGAATCTTCAGTGTCCAGGGTGAAAGCTATTTGTTCTGTCCAGGGTGAATGTTGTTGATCTTCCGGCAATGCACTGGCCCCGATTCGCACACGGGAGGCCCGAGCATGGAGGCGGGGTAGGCCGGGCCGTCAACCTCGCGCGGAGAGGCGTCTGTTAATTGTTACTAAATAATTCTTTTCTGTATATATAAATTCAGTAATTTGTTTTGTTCAGTTGTAAAAGGATTAAAATATGGTATGGTTGCTTTGTTTACTCGGTAAATGATTGCATTTAAGTGCACAGTAATTGTTACAATATTTTTGCAAATACATGCATTTTATTAGTACTAGAAAATATTTAATATTTTTTTATTGTTTCGGGTAGTGGAAATGGATCCTACGGACAACCAAGACGAGTTAATGCACGAGCTCATTTGTGGTAGTACTGGGCACATAGCTCCAGAGTTTCATGAGGATGAGAACGATGGCAGCCAATTTTTAAACTTGCATTATCATGGCGACGAGGAGCAAGATATTAGTGGGGAGGAAGAAGAAAATGTCGAGGAAGCCGAGATATGAAATTTAGTGATTCTTTCAGGCATCAGGATAAACGTTTTGTCAATACCTGCCGCGACGTCCACTAGTTGCTAGCAACCAACCTGCTCGATAAATTTGCGATTCTTTCAGGCATCAAGATCGACGAAGCCTAAATGGAAACGTGGCTCCAAGAGGAAGATGGTAGGATGTACGACCATCACGGAGATCAATGAAGCAACCGGCGAGCCACTAGCCCCTGGTCAAATTAAGACGACCTTTGTAAATCAATTGGGATATCTTGTTAGGGAGAACGTCCCCATAAAGTACAAACTTTGGAAGAGAAATAAAGTCTCTGATCGACCTGAAGATATCGTGCCAGATTCAGAGAAAGATTTGTTATGGAAAGAGGTGTCGTTGCACTTCAACTTCCCCCAGGCAAAGCTGACAAAGTAAAGGGATGGGCATTTAAGAAGATGGCAATTCAGTTCGGCTCGTTCAAGAAAAAATTGGTGGCAAACTTTGTCAACAAGGGCCTCACACTAGATTTTGATAAAGTCTGGAAGAAGCAACGAGAGTGGTGGAATGAATTCGTGAATTACAAGCACAGTGCTGACAGCATGGCAGCCTCGATTCAAGGCAAAATGAATGCTAGCAAAAATACAAACTTCCATAGACTTGGGCCTGGAGGTTATAAGGTTGCTGTTCCGAAATGGGAAAAGATGGAAAATAATTTAATTGCAAAAGCAATCGTACTGCAGACCTTGAGTTGGCCCAAACGAGCAAGGTATTACTTCTATGCTCATGGAGGCACACTAGACCCCGACATTGGAATGTTTGTGACTAGCGACGTACTAAGAGAGGCTGCCCAAAGACTTGACGACGCAATGAGGCGTACGGAAGAAGGAACCTTCCAGCCCAACAGAGAGAATGACGAGCTGACTTACGCTCTTGGGAATGCGGAACACACTGGACGGACCCGAGGCGTGGGCGTAGTTCCATGGAAATATAGCTTTTCCGGAGATCTCGAAACCTACCGAAGCCGATGCAAAAGCAAGGCAGTAGTGGCAGAGAAGATCTGTAGCCTAGAAAACCGGATAATGTCACTTGAGACAGCAGTTGGGCAACGCTCGGACCAACCAGCTGCCAATGTGGAGTTCAGTACCCCTTCTCAGCGTCGTAGCAGTGTTGCTTCCACAGAGCACCCTACTTTGGGTGCCGACAGGACGAGGGACCCCATCGACGACATCCCCGTTAGGACCCAATGTGAGCTTCTGGTTCTTTATGGGAAAAAGCTCAAAGTTTGTGCTGAGGGTTATGCGGAAGTCCAAGAAGAAGGCAGGACAATACATTGCCAGCCAATTCCTGAAGGATTCGCCAGAGTCTTTGTTGATCGAATTACTGAATAATGCTGGGAAGACTTGGACCTCCCGATCCCTATAGGTCCTGAAGAAACAGAACTACAACATGCCGTACACACATGGATTGCGTGGCCAAAGCGCGACATAAGATTGGTGCAAGCAGCCACAGATTCCGCTCGGTGCTCAAGGCAAAGATCACCAACGCCAGCTGATGACAGGAATCCTAGTGTTGGCCCACCTTCTCCACCGCCTGCACGGGACCCCAGCATGGATCCGCCATCACCAGCCGCACAAAGCGAGCCAATTTTGGCATCATCACCAGCCGCACAAACAGAATCAGAGTCAGCGACAGAAGGCATACACGGTACCTTCGGTCCAGCCATCTCATAAGCAGCAAAGAAAGAAGAAAGCGAAGGCTCCAGAAGAGAAAAAGGCAGAAGAATCGTTTGAAACCTTCTTGCTGAAGCGCAAGCTACTGAGGGAGGCTGCAAACAAGAAGCCAGAAATAGATCCGGTTGCGAAGGCACACTTCATTAAACACTTCATTAAAGATCCCACCAAGAAGAAAGAAAGGGAGTCGGATTATGATCGGCAGATCAGAAAGTGCTACAACAACTCCAAGAATCGACGGATCAATGCAAAGACCGTTCCCCAGCTCGAAGAGCAGTCCAAACAATCGATCCCTTCGTTGATAGTGCCGCGTGAAGAATGTCCTGATGAATCAAGAGATCCGTTGACCATGGCTGGGATGATATTGCAAACTGATCTAACAAGGGCTCAGTTGCTTGGGGAGGCCCTACAGAATGCCCGCGGCAGGAAAAAGTTTGTACTTGGTGAACCTTTGATATGGCTAGAGTTGCTACCATTCCTACCAACGAGAATGGCTGAGTTACACAAATGATATGCCGTGCAATCTAAAGCTAATGAATTAGAGATGTTCCCAGCCCGGATTAAAGATGAGCATTTCTGGCGGGGGCAGATGATGTATATATCGAGTTTGAAACACTTTATGATTTATACCATCAAGATGCCCTTCACAAGTCCCTCGTGAGTGTATGGTGCATGTGAGTATTGTCTCTCGTTTCATTATTTTTAGCCTTGTGTGTTGACTGATCCCCGTTTTTCTTGTGTCCCGTAGGTCAAAAATTCAAATTTGCCGAAAGAAGAACTTCCATAACGTCGGGTTCTTCGACCCCGATATTATACACGAGAAAACGGTAGAGCAAAAGCCTGAAGAAATAGTCAATATTATATACAGGGGGTTGCGTAAGAATAGCATGTATCCCTTCATTCTCTTGCCATACAACCATCAGTGAGTCGTTCTTTGTTAGCCTCTTTTTTTCAATCCCTTCGTATTAATAATACTATTTAATAACTATTATAATCAACATTAATTGGTTATGCGTATGTATATGCACAACTTTCATTGGATATTGCTTTGTATTCGGATTGACGAGCATAAGGTCTTGGTGTACGACTCGTTAAGGCAACATAAATCAAAGTACCAAGATCTCATCGAGGTGGTAAATACTGCATGGCGTCGCTACCTCCGCAAACACGTAGGCCTGCCCATAGGTGAAATCGAGCCTCTTTGTTGGGTGACTGATTTTCCGGTATGAATATACTCTCGCTATAATGTCATTCGCAATAAACATTAGAAAAATTCTATATCTTAACCCACATTTGTCCATAGTGTTGGAGACAGGAACAAGAAAACAACTTATGTGGATACTACGTATGCGAGTGGATCAACACTTTTGCAAGTGAAAAAGGGCAAATGACAGTGGAGGCATTTAATGTACATGAGCACAATCACATCTGCTCATCATTTTAATTCATTATCTTTTATTCTCATATTTTTATCAAAAAATATGACAGCATTGGCGGATGAAAGAAGAACTCATTGAAATGGCTCGGATCAGGGCAATTCAAGAAGCTATATGCGGATTCCTGCTCGATGAAGTCATAAATCCTAAGGGCGAATTTTATGGCGATGTCCGTACAAGCGTCGCCAAAAAAGATCCGACGACGGGGAAGCTGATAAATTATTATAGTTGATATTCTTAATAATTTGTAATATCTCAAGTACTTTTAAACTCCTAAGTATTCCATACATGATGAATATATATATATATATATATATATAATATTAGTGTAATATGCTGTCCTAATATTACTGTGCAATGCAAAAAGTACGATTATGTAGTCGCATACGGTAGAAATACGCATAGCCATATGTATAAAAACGAAAAACAAAAGATAAATAGGAAAAAAGATTTAGTGCCGGCCAGTTATACCAGCCGGCACTAAACTTGCTGCCAGGAGCCGGGCGGGGTCGGGCACGTTAGTGCCGGCCATTTAGTGCCGGTCACAGGAACCGGCGCTAAAGTTTCCTGTGACCGGCACTGACGTGCCTTTCTCCGGCAGTGTTCGTAGCAAATGACCTGTCAGTGTCACATAATACTTGCATTGGGATCCATTTGCATCGTACAACTACACTGAAGCGGACGAAGTGATCCCTTCTCTGGCAGGAATACCGATTGGCAAATTAAAGAAAAAAAGAAAATATCACACGAGCGAATAATTCCAAGTCACCTTCTTTTTGAGGGGAGCTCTACCTTTACCTCATGGTCCTACAACTTTCTTTATTTTGATTTGAATGGTCCTGTTCCTAACAGCTTAAAGCATGGAGCAACACGTTCAGATAAGCAGCTTCACACACTCTTTTTTGACGAGACACTGACAGCTTAAAGCCGGAAGAAGCCTCCCAAGACTTATGATCATGAGGGGCCATCAAGGAGCGGATGTTGGTTAAATAGGTAAAAGTCCCTCCAACCCCCCTCCACGATTAACACAATCTAATTTACTCTCCTCAACCGAAAAACTAAATATTCAACATCTCCAACTATTGAAATCGTCCAATTTACCCCCCTCGTCGATTTCGAAAGGCGGTTTTGCCGACGCGGCACCATATCAGCAATCTTATGTAGCGCCACATCAGTTAAAGGTGGGTAAATTAGATTGTGTTGATAGTTTAAGGTGGTCAACTTGACTTTATAAAAAAATAGTTACAAAAATATTTTTTTCTTAAAAGACATATGCAATTAAAATTTCTAAATCTAGTTTCATCAAAGAAAAAAATAAAAAAGCAGTTTCATACTTCTTTCTAAAACCATGCTCTATCTTCTGGTTCCTAGTTACGAGTTATTAGATCTTTCAAAAATATTTTGATTAAAATTATTTTTATTTCTAAATTAAAATTAGGGTTTTTTAACGGAAGTTAACTTCAACACGGCTCATTTTCGCTTGTCTAAAATTGAGCCTCAAACATATAGGAGATGACAATAAATAAGTTGAAACCATTTACAATATATAATAAATAACAAAACCAATTTTTAGCAAAAAAAGTATGACCATAGGATCTCAATAATTTTTAAATGGACACTATAAATAGAGCATGATTTTAGAAAAAAATGAAACTAGTTTCATATATTTGTGAGCTAAAATGAATTTTTGAAAACTAAACCAGATTTTAGGATTTTTAATTATATATATTTCTAAGGAAAAATATTTTATAATTTTTTGATAAAGTTCAGTTGCTCCATTGAACTATCAACACAGTCCAATTTAACCCCTCGACTTTACGTAGGACCGTTGATATGGCGCTACATTGGTAAAACCGCCTTTCGAAACCATCAAGGGAGTAAATTGGACGGTTTCAATAATTGGAGGTGTTGAATATCCGATTTTTCGATTGAGAGGTGTAAATCAAATTATGTTGATAGTTGAGTGGGTTGAAAGGACTTTTTCCGGTTAAATAAGACACCTTGGTCCGTGACTCGGCGGCCAGGGGCCGTGGAGCTGACCACGCGCAGCCGAGATGTCGTCCTCCAAACAAACTGTGATGGACGGCCGGCCCAACAACGCAACGATCGCGAGGCCGCAGCCCACGCCTCTCCACATTTCTCACCAGCATGTACATATTTGCACCCGTCCCTTTCTGTATGCATATATAAACGCCATACTTTTTTCTGTATGCACCAGCGTGTATAAGACAATACGAGTTTCTATTGATATAGCAGAAAAGTACAAGACTACAACTATGGAGGCCATAGGCAGAAAAAAAGAAAAGATAAAACAATCAAAACTCGCCCGGTTGGATTGAGACATCAACGCGGGTAAACTCAACTCAAACTCAAAACCGCCATAACGACCATAGTATAATAATAACGGATCGGAGCATGAGTTGATGCCCAACTTGGCTAGAAGAATATTGACTTTGTGTTATGTTTAACTATCTGGCAAAAATGGGAGTGACATAATATATGAGGCTAGTTTTTTGAGTTGTAATGCCAAGTACAAATATATAGCTAGCAGGATGCAAATAAACCCAAGCGGAACTCTTTTTTTTTAAATGATGCTGGCATATAATATGTCAAAACAACTTGCACCGTGTAGAATAATAGCGTTTGTTTCAAACATATTTAAACATCGTAGCACAAGAGAGTGACATCTAAACTAAAGCAAGAAAAAAATTGAGGACCAGCATTTTATAAAAGAAATATGTTATTACTGAAACACGATATAAAAATCAAGGGAATGAGTATACGGACTCACAAATCAATATATTGACTTCAACTCTTCAGCCTTCACACAGTTAAAGAAAAGAACATGTTTAGGCATGGAAGAACTATCCTACCACAAATGCTTTCTATCCTCACCTTTGTAGATCTTGGAGATGAACCAGGCAGTTTCTGTTCACTAGCTTGCTTCTACGCCTAGGGTTTTCGTCAGCTTGTGCTGCCATAAGAAGATGAAACTGCCAGATGATCTGAGATTGCTTAACTCTCAGATCATGCATCAAGCTAGAAAGCTAGATGCAAATCATCAGAAATTAAAACAACTACTAATTAACTCAGACCATACTGGCAGCTTCATCCACATCCGTTGTACCGAGAGAGAGAGAGAGAGAGAGAGAGAGAGAGAGAGAGAGAGGTGAAAAGATGTCGAAGCGAGAAGGATGACTAGGGCTTCTTATGCAGCCTCTCTTTGTGCCAATCAGCTAATGCTTGTTTGACAATTGCTATATGGAAGTTGATTTGAAAGAATAATCCAAAGTATGTGGTCCCTGATGAAGAGGAAGAAGGGAACTAGAATATTGGCATGCTCACCCGTTGTCATGCACGCCAAGGCATTTCTATATATAGAGCTTTGTTAAAAGATGCTATACTAAATTCTTTTTTGTGCATCTCCATGCCTAGACTTTGAAAAAAATCCAAGTAATTTTAGTAGCATGAAATATGTGTCGAAGAGGTACATGTCGTTGCTTTAGTAGTACACAAATGAAGAAGATATATGTTTGTTTCTCATACTCAAAGTTTTCTTTTTGCAGAGTATATATCACACTCGAAGTTAATGAGTGAAATGGATAGAAATAATACTTGCTTGTCTTTCAAATGACAAGTTTAGTATATCTTAGGAACTCATAAGAAAAGTTGAAAGTACGAAATGTATATATACTTCACAAAGTAATGTTGTTCAGCAATGCATATAATACGTCAGTAGACAAACAACCGTTTCGATGCCATACTACTTTATCTTTTTGTGTTTTTTTTTTGTGTCATTACTCATTACACATTTCTTCAGCCCAACAAGAATCAGTCAATAAAGCACGATATGAGCCCCAAAGCGCGCAATATTCCCGGTGTGTCATGACAAATAAAGGTGAGGACCATGCTTCTTGGGAGACACTTGTATATATAAACAGCTACGCAAATTGCTGATTTTCAAGAGGAGCAAAAGGCATCTCCGTTGATTAACAGGAATAAGTTCAAGTGTTTAGTGTTCAAGTGACAGGAATAAGTTCAAGTGTTTAGTGTTCAAGTGATCCCCCGTTCTCTGAGACAAGAATCACGTTGCTAGTGTCTTGTTGCACTCGAAACCTTTGACAGTTTAATTATTTTTACAGGCTGATGGGCACTTTGGACTTCAAATAGATGGCATTTTCAAAGCAGCCCCATGCAAGCCCAATCCGCTCGGGTGGGTCTGGACTCCAGCCCAGTAGTTTGCCTTTTGCTTTAGGAGTTTCTTTTAAAAAAGGGATAAAAAATAAAAATTCGAGAAAGGGGAGCCGGATGGAAAATATTTGGAAAATGGATACCTCCCGCCCGCTGAACGGGCGGGAGGCGTGGGGCAGGGGACCTCCCGCCAACCCAGCGGGCGGGAGGTTCCAAAAAAAATTTCCAGACCCCTCCCGAGGGCCTCTTCACGAATAAGAAACTTTTCTTATTCGTGAAGAGGCCTCTGAGGTAGGCATCCCGCCCGGCCAGTGGGCGGGATGTCCCCTGCTTATTATTTTTGTTATATTTTGTTAAAATTTATGTTTCACAAACTATTTGAAATTCAGACTTTTTTCAAATACAAGATTTATTCACCATACTCTTATGTATGCATATAAAATTTTAATTCAATTTTACGAAGAAAATTACTGCATCTAAAACTCGTACGAAGATGGTTAAACGATAACGTTTTGCAACGTAGAATCCAAATATTACGATAGTACGATACGTCAACCAATTAAAAAGAAAATAGTATCATATAAAAACAGTTTAAATATAAAAAGTCCACCGAATCAGGAGTATCTACCCCGCCTGTCCCGGACCTCGCGCTCTCTTCGTCCTCCCCCCTAATCCTAGCCCGTCGGCGTATGTGGTCCTCCAAGTACGTAAATGCATCTGGAGCACGGTGAGGACGAGGCGGAGGAGGTGCAGGCGTGAACGGGTCATCCCGGAACTGTGCACCTGGAGCGTCATACGTCTGGGAGGGACCAATGATGTCAGGCCCGGCGCCACCGCCCACCAACTCCGACCAAGTGGCGGAGCCGCCCTCCCAGTCGTCCCAGTCCGGCACACCGAATGGACCATCGTGTGCAGAAACTCCCATCGACCATGCATGATGAGTATAGCCCTGAGAGTACGGAGCAGCTGGCGTCGAACCCGACGGGAGAGACGTTCCTGGAACATAGGCGCCAAACGTCTGAGGCTCCATTCTTGCAGGAGGAGGTCCCATTGCCGTCGAGTGCATGACTATAAAAACAAACAAAATTAGTCGTGTAAATCAAAATTGATCGAAATGGCAATTATAAAGGACTTACAGCTGGAACTAGCGGCAGTACCGCTGGACGCTACGTGCAGTGCTGCAGAGGTCGATGGGCCAGCTGTGTACACGTGGGTGGACGCATGAGACGAACTACCGGTCCCCACGTCGTCTCTGCCGCGACACGTCAGTGCACGTAATGCTCGCGTCAAATTGTCTTGAATCTTACGAAAGCTGTCTTTGTACTGTGCGTCCGGTACACGTACTCCACGTTCAAGCAACGTGATCTGAGATGTAGCTTCGACCTCCGCGCAGTTGATCAGATCGATCTGCATACGTAATGGGAAGCAGAGTAATATTGTTATTGATCTTTTATAAAAAAAGATTTAATAATTCAAGTTGCGAAAGACGTACCGCTCCACGCTGCGCCTGATCACGGTATGAGGGATACGTGTCTAAGATGGTCGGCTGGTGCTGATGCTCCGCGTCATCAATACGTGAAAGAGTGACGTACGGACGCGTGCGAGTGAGGTACCAGCGGAGGTATGCGCCGTATGACGCCTCTGTGTGTGGCTGCGGCTCGTACTCCTGCATCTTGACGGCACAGTTGACCTCGTTGGCATGATATCCACTGCGCGAATATCTGTTGCAAACATTTGAAAGATAACATTACTTTATGATAACGATTATATAATTAATACAAAATGAGTTATCACAAACTTACTCGTGTACGTTGCGCGGCACGGCCTGGAACGCTCGAGGTAGGAGAGGGAAGTGTTGTCGTCGCTCGAACTGCCTCATCACTCGCTCGACGCAGTACGGCTCGATGATAATATCGAACACTAGGTTCGCCTTTGTGAGCCAGTACGCCTCGTCACGCGTGCAGAGGGAGGACAACCCGTGCAGCGCACGTGTCTGGATAGCCGCAGCGGTGTACGGGGTCCAAATGACATCCTGTGGCCGCATCCGATCAAATTCGGACACGAACTGCGGGTATACTTTTCGGACCTGCCGATATGCCCAGCTCATCTGCAAAATTACACAACTGTATCGGTACTTTGCATATACAGAAATGTACAACAGTAAATTAAAGAGCTTACCCGTCGATCAGTCCAAAGCGAACCCATTGTGGGGCTATCCTCGTGCCACATCCCATACATCTCGGGCGGATAAGGCTCCTCGCTGATTAGGGGGCGTGCTATGGCGAATCGCTCGTACAACCATAGCTGCAGTAGAAGTGGGCAGCCTGTGATGACGGCGGTCCTCTCCGTCTTGAAACAGGCCTGGCAAAGGACTCGGTACGTGGCAGCAAGCACTGCCAATCCCCAGCTCCACCCAGGTACCTGGCCCGGCTCCGCATCCGCAATCGCGCGCGCGTACTGGATGAGAACCTTGTCCACATAATTCCCGCTAGAGTTGCAGAAAAGAGTCCAGCTGAACAACCACAACAGATATGCCACCAGGCAGCGCGACACCTCGTACTGCCCAGCCAGAGGGTGGACATCCTGAGCCTGAAATATATTTGTTCAATGCTTAGAGGTAGTCACATATAATTCAATTAAATTAATTAAAAAATATTCGTACTTATCCTAAATTGTATTACCCAACTCTTGGCGGGGCCAGGCGCGTCCGGTACGTTCACAAAAAGTGGCGGGTTCACTGGACCAAACCGCTCCTGAAGCTCTGCCCTCCAGAAAGGTGGCACGGCAACCGGGCCAACCGCTTCACCCGCAATGGGAAGCTCGAGCAAGTACGACACGTCCTGCAACGTGGGGGCCATCTCCCCGCACGGCAAGTGGAACGTGTGCGTCTCCGGACGCCACCTGTCCGCCAACGCCGCAAGTAGAGAGCGGTCCAGCTGCATCCGCTTCTTGGCGCCAGCGTCTTGGCCGTCGCCGGCCTGAAGCATACATGCGAGTGGCAGCAAACCAGCCTCACGTAACCTGTATATTTTGCATTGTGGTTACAATTGTCATGCAAGCTATACATTAGTTCCGTAAAAAAATACAAAGTATCACCTGTCAAGCGAGCGGTCGTCCAGGTGCAACAACTCCATTGCTACACGAGGGCGCAACTCGTGAAGCTCCTGCCCCTCCACCGCTGCCAGGTACGACCTGTGCCGTACGTCGGTGTTCGCGTCAAGGAGCTCCGGTGTCTGCGCCATTTCTGCATGAAAAATATAAGTACCGTAACACATATTCGTACAAATAATTGAAAATACTAAAAACTATTCAAAATATAACTACCCTAAGAAATATATCTAACATCCATTGAAAATACTAAAAACTCCTTAAAATATAACTACCCTAAGAAATATTCCTAAAAACTATTGAAAATACTAAAAACTATTCAAAATATAACTACCCTAAGAAATATATCTAAAAACTATTGAATTACTAAAAACTATTGAATTACTAAAAACTATTCAAAATATAACTACCCTAAGAAATATTACTAAAAACTATTGAAAATACTAAAAACTATTCAAAACACAACTACCCTAAGAAATGTATATAAAAACTATTAAAATTACTAAAAAATATTCAAAATATAACTACCCTAAGAACTATATCTAAAAACTATTGAAAATACTAAAAACTATTTATAATAGAACTACCATAACAAATATTTCTAAAAGTTATTGAAAATACTGAAAACTATTCAAAATATAACTACCCTAAGAAATATATCTGAAAACTACTGAAACTATAAAAACTATTCAAAATATAACTACCCTAAGAAATATATCTAAAAACTATTGAAAATACTAAAAACTATTTAAAATAGAACTACCCTAACAAATATTTCTAAAAGCTAATGAAAATACTGAAAACTATTCTACGTATAACTACCCTAACAAATATTCGTAAAAATAATTGATAATTTTACGACTATAACGAGAATATACCTCCAAACCGACGTATGGACAGAGCTTCACCGCTTCCTCTCCTCTCCTCTCTTCCTCTCCTCCCTTTCTTTTTTTCTTAATTTTTGCTGAATATTATGAGAATTAGGGGTGGGTGGGGGGCTTAAATAGTGGGGGGGGATGTCCCGCCCGTTGGGAGGGCGGGACGCCCCTCGGGGGAACCTCCCGCCCGTTGGGAGGGCGGGACCTCGGGGGAACCTCCCGCCCGTTGGGAGGGTGGGATGCCCCTCGGGAATCCTCCCGCCCGTTGGACGGGCGGGATGCCGAGTTTCTTTCGCGAAGAGGGCCCTCCTGGGGGCCTGACAAATATTTTTCGACCCTCTGCCCGTTGGATAGGCGGGATGTCAACGGGCGGGAGGCACCAATTTTTCGAATTGTTCTAAACCGGCACCTCTTTTTTGAATTTAAATTTTTTTAACCTTTTTTTTAAAAAAGTCTTCGCTTTAGAGCTATCTTTGTACTTCCCAAAAAATGAAAAGAGAAAAACATATTTTGTATCTCAATTTTTTGTCACTTAAATTTCATCTGGTTGCTTCAATACCAGATAAAATATGTCCCCTTATCTTTTTTAATAATCCATGTAACTTACGTTATAAGGCTGGTTTCTGGTTTTGAAACTATTTCAGGTGATGTAATAGTGATGCCAAGAGTGAAGCACCAATGAGGTTCTGCATTTGTTTTTTTTTCTCCTTCCCGTGATCCCAATGAAGTGCTCTGGAAGGTTCAGAAATTTGAACGCAGAAGTTAAGAGTCAGCTTAACTGTTAAAATATTGGATTTGGTACGATGCAGACAATTTCTGTTCTGAGAAGTTGCTACTTTAATTTCTGGATAGTAACCATCTTCCAAATTGTTAGATGATGGGAGATCAAAACAAACTGAATGATCTTAGAACTTAGAGGTGGGCCCCACATCCTAGCACTGGGTCTACTAGGCTTTAACACTTTTGAAGGGTCTACTAGGCTTTAACACTTTTGAAGAGTGTCTGTGATGGTTAGCTCACTTATTAGAAGGAACAATGCAAATAGACTTCGGATGCCTCTTCAGTTTTCCTTTTTGCTTTACATGATCCATGGAGATGCTCTAATGGCATTATTTCTATCAAATGCCATTTTTTTTCTCTCAAGATGACGTTTAATAGTTCACAACTAGATACAAAATCATGGCAATCACAACTAGATACAAAATCATGGCAATCGAATGTTTTCGGAACATAATAGGTAAGTAGATGTTGCCCAAACATAGCAGTCATGATTGCAAGGATAGATGGCAATCCCATTTGGTTTTGTTTTTAGATCTTGGAGACGCACATCCCTCAATTTTAGTTACCAAAAACTATCAACTATTTTATTTCATATAGTTGTAGAACACACATTCTTTCTAAGCTCGATAGGCACCCAAGCAGTTGCCCAAGAAGAAGATGCAACTAGCCACCAAGAGCAACTCCAACAGCCTACGTAAATCAATTTGGCTAGATAAATTTAGAAAAACTCTAAAAAAAAAAGCCCATCCAACAGCCTCTCCTTCTTCCTCTCCTCGCCTTTTTTCCCGAGTGCCCTCCCCTCACCATCCGTATCCTCCCCCGCGCGCGCTCCCGCGCCATCGCATCCCCGCGTTTCCTCCTGCTCGCGAGCCCTCGCGCCCTCGCTTCCCCTACCCCTGCCGCTCCCCCTAGCCCTCGCTTCCCCTGCCGCTCCCGCTAGCCCTCGCGCCAACGCCGGCACCGCGGCCAGCACCCCTGGGGAGGTGGCGGCGCGGCGTGGGGCGGCGCAGGGGCGGCCCGCGGCGGGTGGCGGCGCCCAAAACGAGCGTGGAAACTCGCAGAACGTGCAAGAACAAGGAGAGCACGAGCATCGGTGCATCACCTAGGTTCGATTTGAGTCGCTGGATGAAGAAAACGGTGGCCGAAGCTAGGAGTTCGACGGTGAGGTGGAGGTTAGGCGATACTGGAGGCCGGCGGCTGGGCAACCTTCGATTCCCACGAGGTGGGGGTCGGGGCTGGTGTTGGAGGGATTGGAGAGGGAGCTAGGGAGGTGAGTGAGCCTCGGGTGCGGGGGATTTGAAATCCATGGAGGGAATCAAGCGGATTTGGGCGGTGATGGTGAGCTGCTGGAGCTCCGTTACCGTCGCGCCAGAGGCTGAACGTGCGCTGTGCCCGGGCGTCGACCCTCCAGGCATGATGTCGCGGCATAGGCCAGGCTGCAGGCATCATGTCGACCTCGTGGCGGCGTCCAGATGATGGCGCGATGGTGTCCAGGTACCGCTAGGCCGGCGCGGTGGCGTCGGACGGAACGAGCGAAAAAAATAGATCTCCAGGATACCGACGTATACTTATTTGAATATGGAGAGTCAAGATTCCGAGAGTCTTTCTTTTTACCCTCCCTTTAGGAAGTTTTCTATTTTTTAGAGTCCCCTAAAACTCTAATTTTAGCTAGGATTATACCTAATTCTTGGAGTTGCATGATATATGGATGCAAACTAATTGAATATGGTCAGACACCTACGAATATGAATACACATAGTCATTTTTCTTCTCGGATTCGGATAATGTCAAATGTGTCAGATAAGATATAAATAGGTATCTGTATCGTAAAAATATGAGTTTCGATATTCGGATTTGGATGCGACGTCGGATATTGAATATCCAAACTTGATAGGGACAGGGACGGATATTAAACCCTCTAAACGAATCCAAATTCGAATTCGGACAGATATTATCCGTACCATTTATATCTGTAGTAGGATACAAGCTGAACAACATCTTCGTTAAAGGCACACTAGAGTATGTCTGTGAAAGCAGTGAATGTTGTTAAGGAGACTCATACGCCACGATGTCAATTACATTGACCTCTAATACCTGCCAGCACATCGACCAGTCAGCGCCCATAAAGGAAACCGTGCGTATCTGTGCGTCAGCGTTGTAATCAAACAATTAACAAGTTGGAGTCAGCCAAAGTTTTAGAAGTCCAATAGCTGTAATCCACAATTTACAAGGTTTAATTTGATAAGCGAGTTCAAGGAGCTGTGGGAAGAAGGTAAAGTGAAATACATTGGCCTGCCTGAAGCAAGCATGGATAACCACCATTCTTGGGTTCACCCCTTCACTTCGGTGCAGAAAGTGGTCTCTATGGATATAGATGAGGAAGCTATAGTGCCAGAAACAAAGCTAGTTGGTTCAAAATAAATTGCCGTCCACCAGGACATCTTGTTCAGTTAAGCTACAAAAATGAGATATTCCTTACTTTCAAACCCAACATAGCTCTGAATAGATGCTGCTCCTAACTAAAAACTATCAGAAGGCAGTATTAGCATTTACGTTTCAGTATTCAGAATGGTAGTTTTAGATAGCATGCAACTTTTAATTAAATGCTTGGTGTTATGCTTCCTGGACTGTCTGCGGCCACAGGAACTAAAAACTGAAGAACCTTAGCACTACCAGTTTTTTCTGCAAGGATTAATAAGCTAAGTAAAGAAGACCTGAAAAAGATCTCAGATGCAGTACATGCAAGCAAAGTTGCAGGTCCAAGGGTTTACCCAGCCTTGCTAGCTTGCTTGCTTGAGGGCCCTTGCTTGTTGGGCCTATTCAGTTCACTTGTCTGCTCCGCTGGACTCTTTCCTGGGCCATTTGAACCTTCTACACAGTTGCTGACTACATACAAATATTTAATTTTTTTGAGAAGGGGCAGGATCCCATATATTTAATTCATCCTGGCTATTACAGAAAACACCCTCGAGAAGTTTGAAATTACAACAAACTGCACAGCACACAAACTCCAGGAGTGTAAAATTACACGAAGGACCCAAAGGAAAATCAAATTTAACACAGCAGTGCTCAGATCCTCCGTCAAAGCTCCTGGTCGACGCGCCACTTCCGGATCCGCCGGAGTCGGGGAAGAAGCACTCGAATCAGGACATGAGCTCAACCAAGCAGCCCAACGAGACCTCCAGCATTTTGTAGCCGCAACACGTTTCTCCTCTGGGGTACATCGGCCGTCATCGCCAGACTCTTGGCCAAGCGGTGGACCGGCGACATCGAAGAAATCGACAACCTCTAAAAGAAGACTATAGTGGGTAAGGGAAAAAAAAAAGACCATAATGACTCCCGCAACTATTAAGAATATCAGATTCTGCTCCCCTGCTATAATACCAATCAAAGAACCATTTAAAAGTAGTTTTATAGCGTTATAATTTGGCTACAGTTTGCAACGTAAATATACTACAATAAATAGATACTCATCCAAGTCCAATATGCATTTTGGGTATCATGCCGATATTCAAAACATTCTATCTTAGAATATGTACGTATGTGACCAAGATTACAAGAAGCATTTTATGTACTGAAAGTTGAAGCAATGAAACAGGCAACACAAAAGTAGACATAACCAAAATTTTCAACTCTTTCCAAAGAGATGAACCACCGATGTTGTTACTCGTTCAGATCCAGTTACACTAGCTAACATTTGCAGGACAAATTTCTGATAGCGAAGCTAACTGATTTAAACTTCATTCATATATTCCTGATCAGTTGGAACTTGGAAGAATTGTAGAGCCGCAAACAGAGAACTGACTGACAAAACGGATGGAATGCAACTAGTTTTGCTGTTATGCAACTCAGGTAGAACTAGTCACGCGCTTGACATGCTGATAACACAAATCTAGAAGACAGAGACAGTCATTTAGACTAAAACAATATGATGACCAAGTTCAGGAAACAGCAGCTATGTAACAGCCATTGCTAGAACGCTGAGTATCACTCAATCTATTGAGCAGCCTGGAAATCAACCTCTTCAACCAAATCATTTTACGCAATTAGGAAATGCAACGACCAGAGATGTGCTCACTGAAGACTCAATCAGCATAGTAACCTGATAAGAAAGTTATTAGTGATCATAGGTGGAACCATTGAAGTGCAAGAATCTTACATGAGGCAAGCTGAGACTAATTGACCATCTGCATATCATTGATGGAGTCATGCACCTGGTCAGAGAACCACCTGGTCCTAGCTAGAAACCTTACCTCGGCCACCATTGCTAAAAGAAAAATGATAACTACCCGATGAGCCACCATGACGCCACAAACCATGAACTGCCATTGATAAAACACCAAACAATTGGTAGAGATGCTAGCAACAGCATGTTCTAGTCCATGCCAGAAAAGGAGACAATCGGCGATGCCTAGTGAATATTCAATCAGGATAGCCACCTCATGACAAGGTTGTTCCTCCTAATCAATCGGTACAGTTGTAGAACTGATCGATTGCTAGAGTCATAGAAGCTCCGTTAACTTACAAAACATAGGCATCTGCATCGCTATCTGATAACCAACCATGAACTGCCACTTAAAGCATGCTAATGCTGAAATCCGAACATCACTCAACTAAGGCGCAAGCATGGACATCAGATCGTTCTTGATGGAGGGGCAGCTTCTGATTAGATGCTTGAAACCATCACTAGTCATGACTGCCCTCAACTTTGCCGGATCACTGAGAAAATGGAAGCATGCCTTCTTCAGCCCATGGCAGTGGTGCTGCTCAGCCAGTGTCAGGATTGTCGCGGCCGTGCCCACATCAATGTACTCGCACAGCTTACCCTCACACATCAACTTGAGCCTCTCCATATCTTACCTGTCCGCGTCGACAAGTAGGTGCTGGCACATGACATCTTCATCTTCCTTTCTCATATCTGGAAACGAATCGGTGTACAAGAAGCAGAGCAGTGCCTTGAACACGGGCGCCTCCATGTCGTTTACCTGTACCACATCTGCAGCGGTGCGGCTCTCCCTCATGGCGCCGAAGAACTCGGCACTGAAGACCGGCGACCGGGCCGCGAGCACGCACCGGTGCGCCGGGAACATCTCCCGCCCGACCTGGAACACCACATCGGCGCCCTTCTCGGTCTGGAGGAGGTCTGCGAGGTGCCGATGCAGGTCGGACGGGGGCACGGAGACGAATGTGGCCGGAGTGACCGGCTCCTCGGCAAGGAACTCTTTGAAGACGACGACGTCGCAGCGGACGGTGAGGGAGCCGTGCTTGCTAACATAGTTCTCCAAATTGAGTCTCGCTGGGCACCGGAAACCAACATCCGGTAACGACCTCAGCTTCTTCTCTGTTCTTCCGGTTCCGGAATAAGGAGGCCCGCTCCTCCCCCATGAACTCGAACTGTTCGCCAGACAACCTCGTCGAGGAAGAGGAAGAGGGAGGTGTCTGGCGAGAAGGATACGCGACCCGCGGTAGCGGCGTGATCGCCGTTGGGGAAGAAGCAAATCCGCCAGTGGTGGCCGCCGACGGTGAAAGGGCTGGACTTGATGGGAACTCCGGTGGGGATGCCCTTGATGATGTGGTAGCCGTCGATCTTGAGGTCGTGGTACCCGGCTGCATAGTCGGCGACAACGGTGGAGGCACACGCGGACCGCAACGGTTTGCGGCGGCCGGAGGCGGACGACAAGGCGAGCCTTCTCTCTCCCCTACCCCTCTCGCTCGAGATCAGCCTCGACCCTTCTGCTTCGCCGCTGCTGGTCGTACACGAGGGTTTAGCGAAGCGAGTGGAGTGGGGAATTGGGGATTTTGGGAGCCAGGGGAGGGGAAAGTGATGGGGTGGGTTCAGGGAGGGACGGAGACGGTCAGATACTCGGATGGAGTGGAGTGTGTTCTGTTCTTTTCCTTTTTTTTGTACTTTCCTTTTTCTCTACATTCGGATATTAACTCGTTTTTTCTTGTTAATTCCTTTTGCTTTATATGAAAGAATTCAATAATTTAAAGGACTTAATGCAATGAGTTGTGGAAGTGATTCCACAATCAAGTTTCTCTAACCAGAGCAAAATAATTTAAAGAAGTAAAGGTAAATTCAATACTTAGATTTGTGTTTTCAGTGGTATATATTATTTACATTGCTTAGATTTTAAAAAATAATATGGATTATTTTTGTTGAACTAGTACTTAGCTATATAACATATTAAAAAAACAGGTGAATCGACTTCTCAATCTGTTCGAGTTCTGTCCTGTTGAGATTTAAATTTATATTGCTACGACTTGAGAAAAAAATACTTTGGAGCTTACGTTTATATTGCTTAGATTGGAGAAAAGAAAACACGTATCTCGAAAGTAACACTCCTGTTGGGTCCGAAGGACTTGCCCTTAATAGAAAGGGAAAATGGAGTGTTGCTCAACGGAAATAATCTTATATGTATTTACAAAATTTTAAAAAATCATCCTGGTTACAGAAAAAGGCGGGGGTATTTAGACCCTTACCTTCGTTACATAGTCTCGGTAATGCCTCTAACTACCTAGAACATTCGTTGGATATTCTGATTTTTAGGTCATTTCCGGATGTTGGCATGTACAAGTTGTTCACTAGAAGGTGATCACGCTTCTCATGCAGCATCGAAGGTTCCATGAGTCTTTCAATCTTCTGTCACGCATATGCCCCCACGTTCCGTTCCACTGCAGGGTTCTCGGCGTCGTTAAAGGTTGTATAATTGATTCCTTCGCAGTCGCCCTTGACCTTCGATGCGTTCGCTGTGGAACCTTCGCACGTTCATCTCGGCGCGAACCTTCGAACATCACGGAAAGGGCTAATGCTTTAAGACTAGGCAAAGCTCGTGTAGTGCTTTTTAATCCCTCTGAAGATTCTTACCTTCGATGCCAATGCAGTTCAATTTTCAGCATAACCTTCAGCGAGACCATCTCGGTGATGGAGATCCCTAACAGTAGCTCCTCGCTGGCGAGGGCCGACTCCGACGGTCTGAATCCTCGAACAAGGATTGCCAGCCAACCTCCGTGAAAAAACATCTCCCCTAACGTCAGAGCTTGGCACGAGCTGAAGGTTACGTTTGCTTACGTGTCACATTTTGACTGGGCAACGTTTGGGCTTCCTCTTGGATTTACTGCCGGCCGTTGCTGTGCCTTTTACCCCCCTATATAAGCCGGGGGGGGACTTTCATGAGGAGAGTTTCGTTCAATTCGGTCCTTTTATGTGAATCGAAGGTTTTGATTTTCACCTTCTCGGGTTGCTGTTCTTTGTCTTAGTTTTGTTGTTCTTTTCTAGGGATGGCTCGTGTGAAAGAAACTGCTAAGCTCATCGAAGGTGGCGAAGCTAGTGTAGCGGCTGAGGATTTGGTTCAGCAGTCCGGGGATGAGGAGAACTTGTCTCAAGT